>NC_091989.1:30014591-30314591 GCF_044704955.1 Pristiophorus japonicus
CCCCCAACACCCCCCCCAATCCTCCCCCCCCCCAATCACCATCCCCCAACACCAACCCCCCCCAACTCTCCCCCATACTCCCCCCCAATCTCCTTCCCCCCCCAATCTCCTCCCCCCCCCCCCATTCTCCTCCCCCCCAATCTCCTTCCCCCCCCCAATCTCCTTCCCCCCCCAACTCCTTCCCCCCCAACTCCCCCCAATCTCCTTCCCCCCCCCAATCTCCTTCCCCCCCCAATCTCCTTCCCCCCCCCAATCTCCTTCCCCCCCCCAATCTCCTTCCCCCCCCCCAATCTCCTTCTCCCCCCCAATCTCCTTCCCCCCCCAATCTCCCTTCCCCCCCCCCAATCTCCTTCCCCCCCCCCAATCTCCTTCCCTCCTCCCCCCCCCAATCTCCTTCCCCCCCCAATCTCCTTCCCCCCCCCCAATCTCCTTCCCCCCCCAATCTCCTTCCCCCCAATCTCCTTCCCCCCCCCAATCTCCTTCCCCCCCCCAATCTCCTTCCCCCCCCCAATCTCCTTCCCCCCCCAATCTCCTCCCCCCCCAATCTCCTTCCCCCCCCAATCTCCTCCCCCCCCACAATCTCCTCCCCCCCACAATCTCTCCTTTCCCCCCACAATCTCTCCTTTCTCCCCCCACAATCTCTCCTTTCTCCCCCCACAATCTCTCCTTTCCTCCCCCCACCATCTCTCCTTTCCCCCCACCATCTCTCCTTTCCCCCCACCATCTCTCCTTTCCCCCCACCATCTCTCCTTTCCCCCCACCATCTCTCCTTTCCCCCCACCATCTCTCCTTTCCCCCCACCATCTCTCCTTTCCCCCCACCATCTCTCTTTCCCCCCACCATCTCTCCTTTCCCCCCACCATCTCTCCTTTCCCCCCCACCATCTCTCCTTTCCCCCCCACCATCTCTCCTTTCCCCCCCACCATCTCTCCTTTCCCCCCCACCATCTCTCCTTTCCCCCCCACCATCTCTCCTTTCCCCCCCACCATCTCTCCTTTCCCCCCCACCATCTCTCCTTTCCCCCCCACCATCTCTCCTTTCCCCCCCACCATCTCTCCTTTCCCCCCCACCATCTCTCCTTTCCCCCCCACCATCTCTCCTTTCCCCCCCACCATCTCTCCTTTCCCCCCCACCATCTCTCCTTTCCCCCCCACCATCTCTCTTCCCCCCCCCCCCTCCCCTGCCGTCGGGAATGGCTGCCTCAACTTCTGAGGCTTCCTGCAGCCTTCTCACTGCCTCCTCCCCCCCCCCCCCCCCCCCCCCCCACCCTGCCGTCGGGAACGGCTGCCTCCTCCTCCCTGCCTCTTCCCCCCCCCCCCCCCCCCCCCGCTGCGGTCGGTCGGTCGGGCCCTCCCGTTTGCGGGAACGATGCCACACCGCTGAGCTGACTGAACCGGCCTGAAGCACTTTCACACAGGTAGGAAGATGGTTTATTTAATCTTTTCTTTGCTTATAAATGTTTATTCAGATTGGATTTATTTGTATAAGTATAAATAAGGATTTATTGTAGAATTTAATGACTTCCCTTCCCCCCCACCTCGTTCTGGACGCCTAATTTGTAACCTGCGCCTGATTTTTTAATGTGTAGACAAGGTTTTTTCAGTTCTCCAAAAATCTTCACTTGCTCCATTCTAAGTTAGTTTGGAGTACGTTTTCACTGTGGAAACTTTGAAATCTGGCTTCAGTGGCCGGACACGCCCCCTTTTGAAGAAAAAATTCTGTTCCAAAGTGAAACTGTTCTAACTGACTAGAACTGCAGAAAAAATAATGTGGAGAATTGCGATTTCTAAGATAGTCCGTTCTCCACCAGTTGCTCCTAAAAAATCAGGAGCAAATCATGTGGAAACTTGGGGCCCTTGTGTGGCTCAGTTTCAAATTTTTGTTAACGCTGCTATGAAGCGTCTTGGGATGTTTTACTACGTTAAATGCAAGTTGTTACTGTTGATCTGTGCTGCAGATGTGCGTGGGGTATCAGAGTGGTGGGCTCTGTAGAAAATACGCACTGCTTACTCTGCCTTGATTAGCAAATTACAGACACATTTCGTCTCTAAGATCTCGCATGGCCTGAAGTGCACTCTTGTGGTGTCTGACCTCTTCCTCATTTCCATCCTGTACTTCGCCATACCCTTCCACTGTCAGTTTCTGCTCTGGGAAGTAACTCACTCATGCCCTCTTCAATTCTAATCTCCCTCCCTTTTGGTCTGCCACCTTCATCTTCACAGACATCTTAATCAATTTCCTCCACAACCGTCTTGCCTCTACCTTCAATGCCCTTGACTCACTTGGATCTTTTCCACCTGGTACAACCACTGCTCCCGCAGGTTGTAAGTACTAATACGCATGCCAATTGAGCAGCCCAGCTGTCTGCCACCAGATCGAGGGATACCTCAAGTTATACCATTGCACCATCTCTACAGCCACAACTGCTTATTATGTTGGAGAGCAGAAGCAACTGCAAACCCTTGCCTTCAGCAAAAACCATGTACTTGATCCTCATTTATTCCAACATTCCCACCTCAACTTTTTAGTCATTTATATTTTCATGTCTAAAGTTAGAGCTATTGCTTAACTGCCCCCTTCAATCCCATATATCTCCCCCCCACCCCCCCCCCCCCAATCACCCGCTCTCCATTCATTTAAGCCCAGCCCTTCGCAATTTCTATACTAGCATGGGTGGTGGAACCAGAAACCGTAACTGGTTCCAACAAGGAACCAGATCAGTTCTTGTCAGCAAATGGTGTGCAGCGTTTTTAGAATGCAGCACGGATAGGTGGGTTAGATGGGCCAAAGCGGTTACCATTTTACTATCTCCCCTCAGCCTTTATCACATTCATCTCGTCCGAGTTTCCCACCTGCTTCCTCGATCCTCTTGTGCTCTTGCTCCGGACCACCCAATTTCATCTCCTGAGGCTAGCCCTTACTTTAAAAACTTGGATCTTGGCATGTGGGTCGTGTCAGTCAGGCCACATGCATTGCCTGAGACAGTGCTGGTGGGTCTTCTGGTGACAATTTTCCTAGGTCACTTCAGAGGGCATTTAAAATACAACCTTGTATTGTGGGACTGGAGTCACGCATAGGCCTGACCAGGTAAAGGTGACAGATTCCCCTTCCTGAAGCATATTAATGAACCACAGGGCTTTTTATGACAATCCGACCGCTTCATGGTCACGTTTTTGGTGCCGGCCCACAACTGATGAGATCTATTGAATTCAATTTCATAACTTGCCATGGTGGGATTTGCACTTGCAACCTGTGGGTTGCTAGGCCAGTGTCATCAACCTCCTTCAAGACTGATATCGTTTCCTCAAGGGATCCATCCTCAAACCTTACATTCTCTTCAACTGTCATCCTGATTCCAACCTTCCCTTTCTTTCCAATATATCGGATATACTTTTCCCAGTGCTGGTTTTGCACCCTTCCCATATTTACGTAGTGCCAGTGTGTCCGGATTTCATGGGTAAGCACACTATAATGTGCTGGTACAGTTTCTTAAAGCAGCACTGTACATTGTTGGCGGCAGTGTTTGAAATGAGGCTATTTCTACTGCGCAATGTGCTCAGGTAAACACGAGGCTGCCAATGTTTGGGGGCTGGGAGGGTAACCTGCGTCTGGTGAAGTGTAGTTTCATTTTACAAACCTACAAAAATGATGGGCAGGATAAGACTAGTTGGTCCATCAAGCCTGTCCGTCACTCATGAAGGCTGGGACATCGTGACGAGACACTGCCGTCCGTCCGTCGCCCCCCTCCCCATCCAGTCGGGAAGAGGTCCAACTCCCTCTTGAAGGCGTGCAGAGAGTCAGCACCCTCCGCTCAGCCGACTATGCATTTCAGAGGCTCAATATTCTCGGGAAAAGAAGAAGCACCCACCATTCGGTCTATTCCTACTCTTACACAGTTTAAACTCTGGTCCTCCCCAATCTGTTATACTATGAGCCATCAATGGGGATGCTATTCAGCCCTTTCATTATTTTATAAACCTCTGTCAGGTCACCTCTAAGTCTGTGCTGCTCTAAGGTAAATAGACCAAGGTCCTTGAGCTTATCTGAGTAGCTAAGACACTTTAAGCTAGGAATCATTCTTGTAGCTTTGCTCTGAACCTTTTCCAAGACCACTATATCACTCACAACCCAAGTTAATTGTTCCATTTTAACCTGGTTTCGTGTGGTATGTTGTAGGCTTTATTTTAACTGGATTTTTGTTTCTTTCACAGGGAGTGGTGATGGTCAGGGACGGATTATCCAGCGCTTCCCAGAAAAAGAGTGGGAGGACAATCCCTTTCCACAGGGGATTCAACTGGTTAGTCACAGCAAACCATATAAAGATACTGCTTTGGTTTAATTTTTTTTATCAGGTATTTTATCCATCGTCTCTCTACTGTGTCTATTCCAAACACTTTACTCATGCTATACCAAACACCAGCCATCGCTCTCGTCACTCTCCCTACACCAAACATTAGCCCCCTCTCTCTCTGCTCTATACCAAACACCAGACCCCTCTCTCTTTACTGTCTCTATACCAATTACCAGTCGTCTCTCTTTACCAAACACTGCCCCTCTTTACCTCTGCTCTGCCCAACCTTTGCCAGTTCGGATTTAGGTGAAAAGTGCCTGCAGTGACGTCTTGCTGGTTTCCCTCCCAGCCCAATCGAGTGAGAGTGATGTGCATTGGGCATTTCCCCACATGTGCTGTAATTCAGATTAAAGGACTGTGGCTGAGGTGAGGGGGTTACCTTATGATGATAGATTGAGTAGACTGGATCTTTACTCGTTGGAGTTCAGAAGGATGAGGGGTGATCTTATAGAAACATTTAAAATAATGAAAGGGATAGACAAGATAGAGGCAGAGAGGTTGTTTCCACTGGTCGGGGAGACTAGAACTAGGGGGCACAGCATCAAAATACGGGGGAGCCTATTTAAAACCGAGTTGAGAAGGAATTTCTTCTCCCAGAAGGTTGTGAATCTGTGGAATTCTCTGCCCAAGGAAGCAGTTGAGGCTAGCTCATTGAATGTATTCAAATCACAGATAGACAGATTTTTAACCAATAAGGGAATTAAGGGTTATGGGGAGCGGGTGGGTAAGAGGAGCTGAGTCCACGGCCAGATCAGCCATGATCTTGTTGAATGGCGGAGCAGGCTCGAGGGGCTAGATGGCCTACTCTTGTTCCTAATTCTTATGTTCTTATGGCTCCATTGCTTATCGTGCTTTCAATGAAGGATGTTTTAATAACTGGTAACGTTTTGCCAATAGATCAATAGGGAGTGAGAAAGTGTTCCTTTTGTTGGGGGCAGGTGGTGGGCCAATGGTTTGGACCATTTTCTTGTACTGTGCATCCAGTGTTGATGTCTAGCGCTCTTGGGATAGGCATCGTAACGCTCCCTTTACACCACCTCATGGAACACTCCGATCTACACAGGTTAGATGCTTGTCAGAGTTCTCTCATCTGAGCTGGCACTCCAGCGGAGTGCTCGAGCTGCTGTGTTTTTCATGCAATGTTAAACTGCGACCTTTACTGCAGGTGGTTCCAATGGACATTGAGAATCCAATGACATTACTTCAAAAAGAGCAGCAAGTTTTTCCCAGTGTCCTAGACAACAGTTCTCTCTCCACCAACGCCTCCAGCAACAGATTAACCACTTATTCAACTCATTGCTGTTTGTGGATCCTTGCTGTGCACAAAAGCGCTACTACATTTGCCTATATAACAGTGACTGGACTTCAAAACTAGTTAATTGTATGAGAGATGTGATAAGTCGCTCTAACAATCTCACTCCCTCTTTCTCCTTCTCTCTCTATTTCCTTCTCTGTTTACCTTTCTTTTCCCTGTTTATCGGAGTGTCTATCTCTGTCACTTTTTTTCTCCAAAAGCCCATTCAGTTAACTTCTGAGTGTATATATTAATTGCAACTGCTGTTTTTCTGAATTTTGAATAATATGTACTTGGGGATATAATACTGCCGTTCTTTAAACAATTTTTAAAAACCCTTTTACAGTTGGAAAGAGGAGTGTTGACCCTTCATTCTGGGATGGGTTGGACCGTCGGATTCAGAGATGCAAACCATGCTCTCATTGACTGTGACATTCAATTTGGGGTTACAGTATTTTCAAAAGTGTTTAGGGGAACTGAAGTTTTCAAACTGCCTTGACTGATTTGAATGTGTTGACTTTAAATATTAAACTGACTCTTCATTTGCTGTCTGCATTACTTTACTTTGAATACACTGAGATCTGCACAGAGCAAAACAGTCGGCCTATTCTGAGTGGGCAGACAGGTGAAGAAATTTGAAGTACATTTGGGGAAAAGCAAAGTAACAGACTGGAGGAACAGAGATCTAGGAGTGTGATCGAGGTCTTTAAAGGTGACATTGCAGGTAGAAAAGGCCACAAAGATAAATAGGATTATTGGTTATGAAAAGAGATTATTCATATGTACAAAAGGTTGGTTTGGCCAAAATTGGTGTGCTATGCTGTTCTGGATGCTCAATTTTGGGAAGGGTATTGAGCGATGGAATGTGTACAGTGAAGAATCTCAGAGGAGATTATAGTGACAAATGCTCAAACAACTTGCAGCTTTTTCACTGTTACAGAGAAGGTTAAGGGGAAGGGATCTAATAGAGGTTTTGAAACGAGGAAATGTTTTGAGAGGTTTAGTGAAAGATTGTTTCCACTGGTTTGCAAATCTGTAACAAAAGGAATATCACAAGAGGAGGAAGTTAGAATTTCTTTTCACACAGCGTTATTAGAACAAGCACAACTGGCATTTAAAAGGGAATTGAATAAGTATTTAAAAAGGATTATTGTAAAAGGGCAGGGACAGGCTCTTAAGTAGACAGCTCCAGTTGTGGAGCTAGAACTGTCACAGGCTGAATGTCCATGATTTTATAGGGCCCACATCCACCTCGAAAAGGAGACATCAATTGAAAAAAATACAGGACCGAGGGATCCAATTTAACTCGCTGGCAAATCTTTATCATCTGCTTCAAGTCTACACTAGCAATGATGTTCACACTGTCTATAGAGGCAGTTTCAGATATGCATGATAACAGATCCAAACACTATAATGCACATAGATACTCAATTGGTATCCACGTGTCTCAGTATTCGTAACATTGACCTTTACTGTGGACATGGATGTAATGCAGGCTCTTGCCAGGTGCAGCGATGGCTGTTCACCATGTCTGTTCCCAGCGACCTTTCCCTGTGTCTGTGACTGCCTGTTGCCTATCCCCATGGCTGTTCTCTGTGGCTTTTCCGTGTCTGTGACTGCCTTTAGCCTTTCCCATGGCCATTCTCTGTGGCTTTTCCCCGTGACCATTCCTTGTGTCTGTGACCATTGTCGGCAGCCTTTCCCCATGGCCATTCTCTGTGGATTTTCTCAGTGACCGTTGCCTGTAACCTTTCCTTAGGACCGTTCTGTGGATTTTCCCCATGGCCGTTCCTTGTGGATTTTCCTTGTGGCCATTCACTGTGACTGTTCCCTTTTAATGTTTCATTTGCCGTTTTCCTGTGGCTGTTTCCAGCCATACATCAGTGGTTCTGGGAGGCAGGGTTGAAACAATTGGGATGTCAGACCATTGGATTTCGGCACTGGTTTCCCATCCACGGTGAGGAGGCTAGCCATGGCAGTCCGACAAAAAGGCAGCCGACAGACTAGGTTCCTTTCCCGTAAAGTATTTCTTCCCCCTCCTTTGCTAATAAAATTATCCCATTGTCTTTGTCAGGAAAGGCTGGTTATGGATAAATCCATGGGATATGGATAAATGGGTGACCTATTATTTCAAAATGAGCTCCAATGATCCTTTTGTCAATTCATTGAGACAGCATCGTAATAGATGTTTCATGAAACCCAAGTGCGAAAGTGAACTTCTGTTCCTGATAATTTATAGTTTCAAAACACTGCATTCATACCCGCTCTACACTTCAAAAATCATTTATTTAAATGTAGTCATGCCATTGCCTCCGGGAACTACCACAGAAAGCTCCCAGTGGTCTTGGTTAGCCTTCACAGAATGCTGGCCAGTAAAAGCTGCGCAATAATGTCTCAAAGATCATTTATATCCTTAACCAGACTGGTTAGTGAATGCATTCCTGGCTCCTTTCTATCATCTAGACTGTCTCAACCTATACCCAACCAGGTGTCTCAGCAAACCAGGAAACGCCCCAGCTGCATAGCACAATCTGCACAAGAGAGGGAGAGATACGTTGATCTCGTCTCGCTTTGTGAAACTCCTGATCAGGCCGCCGAATCTCAGCACAAACCTGTCTCGGGTCTTGCCGATGATGTTTGACTGCTGCTGTTCCTGTTCCTGACAGTCTTGTCCTCAGACTTCGAATTGAGGACAATTCGTGTCTTCTCATGCCCCTTAGCTGCAGTGTGGGATCTGACCTGGGTACAACGCGAGCTGATGCACTTTTCCACTGAAGCTGTCCATTCCTGTCACGTGGAATTCATGGTCTGAACGAGTGCACTGCATCCATATCTCAGCTGTCATAAGAACATCCTGCTCTGGTTGACCTTTGCATTCTGTCAGCTCACTTCTATCTTCCTTTCTCTCTTCAAAGTAAGGAGAGGTCTCCCCTTATGCATGGCAAAATGAAGTCCGAATACTGCAGCTTGTGTTTTATAAGAGTCTGTCGTTGATCTCAGCCGCCTCACTGGTGCGTAAATTATATATCCACCACAGGCAGTTGGCAGTGAGGTAACTCGAAGTAGGAGTGAGGGCGGTACAACATGATCAATTTGGCCAGTTCTCCCTCTCCGCTCCCTCCCTCTCGGTGCCCCCCCTCAATGCCCCCCTCCCTCTCTTGGTGTCTCCCCCCCCCCCCCCCCCCCGGGTGTCTGTCCCCCGTCCCTGCACGCCTCCCCCTCCCTCCCGGGGGCTTCCGGGTGGGGACTGTCGGGGGTTTCCGGGCGGATGAGTATTTTACAGTTGGATGATGTTGGTGTAGATATAATCTGATTTTGCATGTTCTGTGTATGAATTCCTCATTTTCTCTTTTTCCCTCCCTCCATGCAGTTTTGTCAGCCCAGTGGATGGCAGCTGGTTCTCGAAAGGAAATCTCCAAATTTCTTTGTGGCCGTTTTAACTGATATCAACTCCGAGAGGCATTATTGTGCCTGTTTCACCTTTTGGGAAGCAGTTGAGAGTTCGCAGGTAAAAGTACAAAAAGTCAATACAGAGTCCTTACGCAATGTCTGTTTGTGTGTTCACTCTCTCTTTCCATGTCAACCCATCTACTTCAAGTGCTGATTGATGCTAGGATTTGGTTATGTGGATTTGGAGTCCAGCAGTAGGCGTCCCAGTACCCTGTACAGCTGTAACAAGACTTCCCTGCTTTTATACTCCATCCCCTTTGCAATAAAGGCCAAGATTCCATTGGCCTTCCTGATCACTTGCTGTACCTGCATACTAACCTTTTGTGTTTCATGCACAAGTACCCCCAGGTGCAGCACTTTGCAATCTTTCTCCATTTAAATAATGACTTGCTCTTTGATTTTTTTTCTGCCAAAGTGCATGACCTCACACTTTCCAACATTATACTCCATCTGCCAAATTCTTGCCCACTCACTTAGCCTGTCTATGTCCTCCTGCAGCTCTTTATGTCCTCCTCACACATTGCCCTTCCTCCCCATCTTTGTATCGTCAGCAAACTTGGCTACGTTACACTCAGTCCCTTCTTCCAAGTCGTATCTATTTTATATTTAACCCCCCCCCCGAATCCCTCGATTAGATTCCAGCCTGTAACTCACTCCCAGGTATCTGTTGTTCTATATAAACCACCTAAACCCCTCGATTTGCAAGTTTTGTGTTATAATGTGTTTCATGCTAACCTCTGGTCAATCTGTTTCCTTGCAGCCTCAAAAGAACCATGCTAATGATGTCGTTGATGATGAGGACTCAAAATTTATCCAGGCTCCACAGTTATTTGCCCCAAAGAGTCTGGTTCTGGTGTCTCAGTTGGACCACACCGAAGTGTTCAGGGTAAGAGCCTAATGGAAGACAGGGAGCCTTGCATTTTTATCATGCATTGTGAAAGCTCTTTGCATGTAAAACACTCAAGATGTTTCAATGTGTTATTTTCAGATGCAATAAACATGCACAGCAAACATGGCAGTCATTTTGAGCACCAAGATCCCACAAACAGTAAAGTGATAAATACCTTGTCAATCTGTTAGTGTTGCAACAACCAACAACACATCTTTAATGTAGAAAAACATCCCAAGGGGCTTCACAGAACCGTAATCAGACAAAAATCAACACCGAGCCAAGGGCAAATACTTGGAAGTGTGACTAAAAGCTTGGTCAAAGAGGTTGGTTTTAAGGATAGCCTTAAAAGAGGAGAGAGAGAGAGAGAGGTGGAGGGGCTGTTTAGCAGGGCGAAACTTCCAGAGCTTTGGGCCTAGGTAACTGACGGCACGGTGGCCAATGGTGGTGCAAAGGGATTTGGGATGCATAAAAGTCCAGAATTGGAAGAATGCAGAGTTTATGGAGGGTTGCAGGAGAAGATTACAGTGATAAGGAGGGGAGACCCTAAAGATATTTGAACACGAGGATGAGAGTTCTAAATTTGAGGTGTTGCTGGATGTCTGTCAGCGAGCACAAAGGTGATGGGTGAACAAGACTTGGTGCGAGTTAGCATACGGGCAGCAGAGGTTTGGATAAACTGAAGTTTATGGGAGGCTGGCCGGGAGAGTATTGGAATGGTCGAGTCTAGAGGTGAAATAGTCATGGATGAGGGTTTCAGCAGCAGATGAGCTGATGCAGGGGCGGAGATAGCGATGTTGGAGGTGGAAGTAGGTTGTCTTGGTGATGAAGCGAATACAGGGTCGGAAGCTCAGCTCAGGATCAGATAGGACACTGAGGTTGCGAATGGTCCAGTTCAACCACAGGCAGTGCCCAGGGAAGGGTATGGAATCAGTGGCGAGTGTGCAGAGTATGTGGTAGGGACCGAAGACAATAGCTTTGGTCTTCCCAATGCTTAATTGGAGGAAATTAAGGCTTATCCAGGACTGGATGTCGGACAAGTAGTGTGACAAATCAGTGGCAGTGGAGGGGTTGAGAGAGGTGGTGGTGAGGTAGAGCGGGATGTCATCAGCTTACACCTTGTGCTTGACCCCTGTCTTTCAATGATCTCACCATGTTAGTGAAAAGCAGGGAGCCAAGAAATTGACCCTTGGGGGACACCAGAGGTAATGGTGTGGGATGGGGAAGACAAGCCATTGTAGGTGAAGCTCTGGCTACGATTAGATAGATAAGTGGAACAGGCGAGGACAGTCCTACCCAGATGGACAACAGAGGAGAGGTGTTGCAGGAGTATGGTTTGTTCAACCGTGTCAAAGGCTGCAGACAGGTCGAGAAGGATGAGGAGAGATAGTTTACCACAATCACGTAAGATGCCATTTGTGACTTTGATAAGGGCCATTTCAGTGCTGTGGCAGGGGCAAAAGCCTGATTGAAGAGGTTCAAACATGGAGTTGTGGAAAAGATGGGTATGGATTTGGGAAGCGTCAACATGTTCAAGGACTTTGGAGGGGAAAGAGAGGTTGGCGATGGGATGATAGTTTGCAAGGAAAGAGGGGTGGGCTTTTTGAGGAGGGAGTGATGATGACTGTTTTGAAGGGGAGGGGAACAGTACATAGAAACATAGAAAATAGGTGCAGGAGTAGGCCATTCAGCATTTCGAGCCTGCACCGCCATTCAATGAGTTCATGGCTGAACATGCAACTTCAGTACCCCATTCCTGCTTTCTCGCCATACCCCTTGATCCCCTAGTAGTAAGGACTACATCTAACTCCTTTTTGAATATATTTAGTGAATTGGCCTCAACAACTTTCTGTGGTAGAGAATTCCACAGGTTCACCACTCTCTGGGTGAAGAAGTTTCTCCTAATCTTGGTCCTAAATGGCTTCCCCCTTATCCTTAGACTGTGACCCCTGGTTCTGGACTTCCCCAACATTGGGAACATTCTTCCTGCATCCAACCTGTCCAAACCTGTCAGAATTTTAAACGTTTCTATGAGATCCCCTCTCATTCTTCTGAACGCCAGTGAATACAAGCCCAATTGATCCAGTCTTTCTTGATATGTCAGTCCCGCCATCCTGGGAATCAGTCTGGTGAACCTTCGCTGCACTTCCTCAATAGCAAGAATGTCCTTCCTCAAGTTAGGAGACCAAAACTGTACACAATACACCAGGTGTGGCCTCACCAAGGCCCTGTACAACTGTAGTAACACCTCCCTGCCCCTGTACTCAAATCCCCTCGCTATGAAGGCCAACATGCCATTTGCTTTCTTAACCGCCTGCTGTACCTGCATGCTAACCTTCAATGACTGATGTACCATGACACCGGAGGAGAGGGAAGCAATTACAATGCCAGCTAACATGAGGACCAGGAAACGAAGTTGGATGGTCAGTAGTTTAATGGGAATGATGTCAAGAAATTCAGAGGGGAGTCTCCTGGACAAGATGAGATTAGAGAGGGCATGAGGAGAGATTGCAGGGCTAGGGTTTAGCAGGGTGGGGAGTCCTTGGAGGAGGGTTGACTTGGTGGGCAAAGGGAAGGAGGGATGTGACGGAGGCAGCCGAACTCCATCTTGGTAACAAAGAAGTCCATGACTAAGAGACTGTTGGTAGTGGAGAAAAGAAGCTGGGGTTATTTTTGCTCTCCGGTAACAAAGGTTTCTCCTGTTCAAATAGTGTAGTGGGGTCTTTAGCATTCAACTAAATAGGCAGACATGGACTTAGCATTTCATTTAAATTAGCACAGCTCTTTCAGCACTGTCAAAGTACCTAAACACACAACTGTCTGACTTGGAAGCAAGAGTCTGACCTGAGCCCAGCTGACACAAAACCTGTTCATGAATACATGGGCCTTTCTGTGCAGCAATCTTCGGATGAAATGGCCCAATCTCCAAACTACAATGTTTCATGGAATCAGAAATTTACGACACAGAAGGAGGCCATTTGGCCCATTGTGCCTGTGTCAGTAATAATTAAAAAAAATAAAAACTGGGTCTGTGCTTGGCCTAAAACAGGGCTGATAGAGCCCCACGTCCACCCTCCATGCCCCAGCATAGCTCTATCTCTTGTGCTGGTCTGTGACTGTGGATGTTGTTTCTGTTGTGGCCATTTTTCATTTGGGCTGAGTGATATTACCTGTGACTTTGCCTGTTGCAGCTTCCATTGTTCCGTCCTGTCCTGGTGGTGGGTGGGGGGGAGGGAGGCACGGACGGATGGGAGGGAGGGGGGAGGGTGGGGAGGAAGGTCACCAGGTTTAGTACGGAATATTATAAGCAGCTAAAGAGCACAGTCAGGACTGTCCACCCTCTGAGCTGTGGGGCCTGTGTGAAGGTAGCAGTTGGCTCTTCCATGGATGCAGTGCAACCTACAGAGGGTTTCATACTGGAAGAATACAGAATCATGGGTACGTTGTTTACAACTGCATGTTATAGTGAGTGAAAGTGTCCTGATCTCTCTCTCTCTCCTTGTACAGAATTGTCTGGGACTGATCTACACCATTTACGTTGATTGTCTGAATTTTCCCTTGGAGACAGTGATTGGAAACCTGCTAACTTGTATCATTCCCATCACAGGAGGATCCCAGGTCAGTCCAAGCGCAGTGTTTTATTCTCTCTTTTAGATCTCTCTTAGTCCCGTTTACGCTGAACCTGTTCTCATTTTCAGCCACTGTGTTGAAGGGTTGATAGTTCTTTTGGTGAGAAAAGTGAGTGAAGGGTACAAGAAGTGATAGACTGGGATTTGAAAGTTGCCGGAGATGATCTGTGAGCAGTTGTAAATCCCGTGGAGTATTTGGATTTATCACTGAGAAGCCCACACAGATCAGTGTTTGGGATGCGATCAGGCACAGGGCTATCAGCAGCTCAGTGTGTTGGCCACACGAAGACCCTGCTCGGCTCCAAGATTGGAACGGAGGGCTGGAGTTCTGCAGGTGATGAGTTTATGTTCTCTCCTGGGCAACAGATGGAGGTGCCAAGCGTCGGGCAGACTATGTGTAACGGGGACAGACTGTCCCAGGACTGTCAATAAGGGAGGCTGTGCCATCAGAACACACACACTCATGTGCAGTCCTCTGAACTGAACATGCGTTCCAGCTAATAAACTGTATTGTGAACACACAGCTGGCTGCTGTAAAACATTCCTGGCCACTTATCGTGTTCCTAGTCAGAAAATGTGGTTAGGAAGATTGCTCATCGGGAAATTTAAATTAAAACAAAAGACCCTGAAAACACAGATTGCAGGTTGTATGTGTTTCCTATGTTTATAATTCCACTCCCTGCTTGTTTAGTCCTCAAATTAGAATTTGGAAAGTTGAAGCCTTGTGGCCATTAACATCCTTCACTTGTCTGAGAATTTACAGAAATTGAAATTCCGTTATTTGTCAGAAATGGGTCATTCGTCTCATCAATGTGTGCTGGTGCTTTTCCCCACATATCCCACCCAGCCTAATCCCACTCTCCTGCTCACTCCACGTACCTTTAAAATCCCATCCTGTCCAATCTCACACTCCTGCTCATTCAGCTTACCTTTCAATATCCTACCCAGTCCAATCCTGCTCTCCCCGTCACACTCTGTACCCTTTAATATCCCACCCAGTCTAATCACACTCTTCTACTCAATCCCCATACTGTTTAATATCCCATAGTCCAATCCCACTCTCCCCAGCACTTTCCGTACCCTTTAGTATCCCACCCAGTCCAATCCGAAAAGTCAGCACCTTCTGTGGAGGAGGAGAGAGCTTAGCACCTTCAGGGGAGGGGGAATCAGCACCTTCAGGGGAGGGGGAATCAGCACCTTCAGGGGAGGGGGTAGGGGGAATCAGCACCTTCAGGGGAGGGGGTAGGGGGAATCGGCACCTTCAGGGGAGGGGGTAGGGGGAACCAGCACCTTCAGGGGAGGGGGTAGGGGGAATCAGCACCTTCAGGGGAGGGGGTAGGGGGAATCAGCACCTTCAGGGGAGGGGGTAGGGGGAATCAGCACCTTCAGGGGAGGGGGTAGGGGGAACCAGCACCTTCAGGGGAGGGGGTAGGGGGAATCAGCACCTTCAGGGGAGGGGGTAGGGGGAACCGGCACCTTCACGGGAGGGGGTAGGGGGAATCAGCACCTTCAGGGGAGGGGGTAGGGAGAACCAGCACCTTCAGGGGAGGCAGGCAAAGAGAGTCAGCATCTTCAGGTGGGAGAGGAGAGAGAGTCAGCACCTTCATGGGAGGCGGGAGAGAGAGTCAGCATCTTTTAGGTAGGAGGGGAGAGCAGGGATTGGAAACTAAAAGCAGGCACTGAGAGAAAAAGATTAGCAGAAAATGGGGGAGCAAAAAGCCTTCCTCAGATAAATGGCAATCTGATCGCAGTATGTGAGCTGGGGAGAGGCACAGAGCACACATGGTGTGACCTACTTTACTGTTGCATCAACACATGAATTGTTTTACATGTTATAATCTTACAAATGGTGCTGTTTATCTGGTCACTCTTAAGTTATGTTCAGATTCTCTCTGTCTCTAATCTGATGTGTGTTTGTTTTTAATCTATTGTATGTCTCTGTCTTTGTTGCTAACCTAGACGGATGACGAGAGCGAGGAAGCAGGGGTATGATTCTGTTTCTGCTTCAATTATTGTCTAAAAGCTGCATTGCAGGATGGAGGCAGGTCACACAGACCAATGATTCTGTCGCTAGCACGTCATCAGAAATGAGCACAAATTAAAAACGTTTATATTTCTTAAACTGTAAACATCAGATTCTCTTCCCCCCCTCCCCTGAAGGTGCTGACTCTCCCCCCTCCCCTGAAGGTGCTGACTCTCCCCCCTCCCCTGAAGGTGCTGACTCTCCCCCCTCCCCTGAAGGTGCTGACTCTCCCCCCTCCCCTGAAGGTGCTGACTCTCCCCCCTCCCCTGAAGGTGCTGACTCTCTTCCCCCCCTCCCCTGAAGGTGCTGACTCTCCCCCCTCCCCTGAAGGTGCTGACTCTCCCCCCTCCCCTGAAGGTGCTGACTCTCCCCCCTCCCCTGAAGGTGCTGACTCTCCCCCCTCCCCTGAAGGTGCTGACTCTCCCCCCTCCCCTGAAGGTGCTGACTCTCCCCCCTCCCCTGAAGGTGCTGACTCTCCCCCCTCCCCTGAAGGTGCTGACTCTCCCCCCTCCCCTGAAGGTGCTGACTCTCCCCCCTCCCCTGAAGGTGCTGACTCTCCCCCCTCCCCTGAAGGTGCTGACTCTCCCCCCTCCCCTGAAGGTGCTGACTCTCCCCCCTCCCCTGAAGGTGCTGACTCTCCCCCCTCCCCTGAAGGTGCTGACTCTCCCCCCTCCCCTGAAGGTGCTGACTCTCTCCCCTCCCCTGAAGGTGCTGACTCTCCCCCCTCCCCTGAAGGTGCTGACTCTCCCCCTCCCCTGAAGGTGCTGACTCTCCCCCCTCCCCTGAAGGTGCTGACTCTCCCCCCTCCCCTGAAGGTGCTGACTCTCTCCCCTCCCCTGAAGGTGCTGACTCTCCCCCCTCCCCTGAAGGTGCTGACTCTCCCCCCTCCCCTGAAGGTGCTGACTCTCCCCCCTCCCCTGAAGGTGCTGACTCTCCCCCCTCCCCTGAAGGTGCTGACTCTCCCCCCTCCCCTGAAGGTGCTGACTCTCCCCCCTCCCCTGAAGGTGCTGACTCTCCTCCCCCCTCCACTGAAGGTGCTGACTCTCCCCCCTCCCCTGAAGGTGCTGACTCTCCCCCCTCCCCTGAAGGTGCTGACTCTCCCCCCTCCCCTGAAGGTGCTGACTCTCCCCCCTCCCCTGAAGGTGCTGACTCTCCCCCCTCCCCTGAAGGTGCTGACTCTCTTCCCCCCTCCCCTGAAGGTGCTGACTCTCTTCCCCCCTCCCCTGAAGGTGCTGACTCTCTTCCCCCCTCCCCTGAAGGTGCTGACTCTCTTCCCCCCTCCCCTGAAGGTGCTGACTCTCTTCCCCCCTCCCCTGAAGGTGCTGACTCTCTCCCCCCCTCCCCTGAAGGTGCTGACTCTCTTCCCCCCTCCCCTGAAGGTGCTGACTCTCTTCCCCCCTCCCCTGAAGGTGCTGACTCTCTTTCCCCCCTCCCCTGAAGGTGCTGACTCTCTTCCCCCCTCCCCTGAAGGTGCTGACTCTCTTCCCCCCTCCCCTGAAGGTGCTGACTCTCTTCCCCCCTCCCCTGAAGGTGCTGACTCTCTTTCCCCCCCTCCCCTGAAGGTGCTGACTCTCTTTCCCCCCCCTCCCCTGAAGGTGCTGACTCTCCCCCCGCTCCCCTGAAGGTGCTGACTCTCCCCCCGCTCCCCTGAAGGTGCTGACTCTCTCCCCCCTCCCCTGAAGGTGCTAACTCTCTCCCCCCTCCCCTGAAGGTGCTGACTCTCTCCCCCCTCCCCTGAAGGTGCTGACTCTCTTCCCCCCCGCTCACCTGAAGGTGCTGACTCTCTTTCCCCCCCCCCCCTCCCCTGAAGGTGCTGACTCTCTTTTTCCCCCCCCTCCCCTGAAGGTGCTGACTCTCTTTCCCCCCTCCCCTGAAGGTGCTGACTCACTTCCTCCCCCCATCCTTGAACTTTCCCCGCTCCCTTTAATTGTATGAGCCTAAACATTGAGTGTTGGCTCGATATTCACCCAGGAGCATCACATCAACCTGACGTTCACCCACACAAGCCCTTCCAGCAGGGGCACTGACTCGTGATTAGCTGCACAAACTCTGCTTGTTTCTCCATTTAACCCGTGGGGTTTGTATTGTGCCTACAGCTGCTGCTAACTGCCCAACATATGGATGGAACCCTGGACTTGCTTGCTTGCTTTATGTGGCTTGGTCCACATATGTGACGTACGCGACATATTTCTCTCCTGTCCCGTGGGGCTGCTCTGACATTGGATTGTTGCTGTTCTGGGAATCTGACTTTCCCACTTGAACCAAGAGCAATTTATATTCTCAATGCTGAAATCAGATTTGGAAACACAGAGCAAGCTCATTTTGTCCCTTGTGCCTATGTTGGAACTCTGATCCCTTTCCCAATCCTTTCCCGAATCCTGTCCAGGTTTTCCTTCGGGTTAAGCCTGTTAGTCTAACATCTGTTGTGGGGAAGCTATTGGAATCTATAATTAAGGACAGAGTGACAGAGCACTTGGAGAAATTTGAGCTGATTAGAAAGAGCCAACATGGATTTGTAAAGGGTAGGTCATATCCAACAAACCTAATTTCATTTTTTGAGGAAGTGCTCGAACTTCATAAACCACTGGTTAGGCCTCAGCTGAAGTATTGTGGACAATTCTGGGCACAATACTTCAGGAAAGATGTTAAGATGCGATACAGAGGAGGTTTACCAGGATGTTACCAGGGATGAGAGACTTAATTAATGAGGAGAGGTTGGAAAAGTTAAGATTGTTCTCCTTGGAACAGAGAAGGTTAAGAGGTGAACTAATAGAGGTTTTCAAGATGAGAGGTTTTGATAGAGTAAATAAGAAAAATGTATTCCCTCTGGCGAGTGGGTTAATAACTGGAGGTCATAAATTCAAGATCATTGGAAAAAGATTTAGAGGGGAGATGAAAAGACATTTTATCACCCGAAGGTGTTGGGGTCTGGAACGCTGGATAGGTGGTAGAAGCTGTTCCATAAATAATTTTAAAAGGGAGTTGGACAGGTATTTGAAGGTGAGGAACTTACAGGGGTACTGACAAAAAGCAGGGATGTGGGACTAAAGCACCACTGCTCTTTCAAAGAGCCGGCACAGGTATGATGGGCCGAATGGCCTCTTTCTGTGCTGTAAGTTTCTATGATTCTATTATTCCAAGTAACTAAAGTAGTAGACATAGGAATTACCATGGATGTAGTCATATGGACTTCCAGAAGGCATTCAATAAGGTTCCACATAACAGACTGTTGGCCAAAATTAAAGCTCATTGAATTGAAGGCAAATTATTAACCTGGTTAGGAGATTGGTTAGGCAGTAGAAGACAGAATAGGGATAATGGGTATGTACTAGAATTGGAAGGAAGTGACTAGTGGCGATCCACATGGATTTGTGCTGGGGTCTCGGCCAATGTTGCTGTTAAGTTTTGCGGCCGCACAGTGGTCTGAAGGTTGTACTCTATGCCTCTAGTAACAAAACCAAGTATCCTGCATGCTTTTTTAATGACCACCTCAATTTGTCCAATCACCTTCAAAGATTTGTGTACATACACCCCCAGGTATCTCTCTTCCTGCACCCCTCTAAAATTGTACCCTTTCGTTTATATTACCTCTCCTCATTCTTCCTACCAACAATTGTCACTTCACACTTCTCTGCGGTAAATGTCATCTGCCATGTGTGCCCATTTCACCAGTCTGTCTTTGTCCTCCTGAAATTTGTTATCCTCAGCATTGTTTACTGCATTTCCAAGTTTCGTATCATCTGCTAGCCCTCCAGCTAGAAATTATGAAATTATGCTTTGTATACCCAAATCCACGTCATTAATATATATATCAAATAGCAGTGGTCCTAATACCGACCCTTCAGGAAAACCACTATATTTTCCTCAAGTCTGAAAAACGACCATTCACCACTACGCTCTGCTTTCTGTCCCTTAGCCAATGTTATATCCATGCTGCTTCTGTCCCTTTAATCCCATGGGCTTCAATTTTGCTTACATGTCCGTGTACACAGATCACTAAAATGTCATGTACAAAAAAAATCAAAAAGGCTAATGGGGTGTTCCTCCCTTTGGTATTCTAGCTGGAGGGCTAGAATACAATGGAGAGGAAGTTTTGCTACAGCTGTACAAAGCCCTGGTTAGAGTACATCTGGGATTACTGTGTCCAGTTCTAGGCACGCATCTTAGTAAGGATATATTGTCCTTGGAAGCAATGCAACGCAGATACACTAGCATGTTTGCAGGGCTCCAAGGGTTAGATTATGAGGAGAGTTTACATAAACTAGGCTTGTATTTGCTGGAATATAGAAGTTTGGGTGATTTAATTTAGGTTTTTTAGGATTTTGAAAGGGATTGATGGAGAGAAACTTTCCACTAATGGAGGAGTCTGGAACAAAGGGACATAATAAAATCAGAGCCAGGTCATTCAGGAGAGAAGTTAAGAAACTTTTCTTCATGCAAAGGGTGGTAGAAATGTTAAACACTCTCAAAAAGCAGTAGATAATAGCTCAATTAATCATTTTAAATTTGATTGAAAGACTTTTGCTAGCCAAGGGTATTAAGGGGTGGGGTATGGAGCCATAGCAGTTGGATGGAGTTGGAAACAGATCAGCCATGATCTAATTGAATGGCAGAACAGGCTCGAGGGGCTGAATGGCCTCCTCCTGTTATATTTCTAACAGTGGCCATTTGTGACTTGGGAATGTGATGCAATTGCTCCACCAGGTGGTCACCAGTATGAATTACTGCTGTTTTTGTTAATTATGTTCCTACCTCCCTGGATTAAAAAGCTGAAATGCCATCCGTGAATATTATATTTGGTGTAGGAAGAGGAAAGATGAGATGAACACATAATATAAGAACATTGTAAAGGAGTAGTCTTTGGGATCATTCTTTCATTATTGTGCAAATTGATAATAGTTGAAGAATGAGAAAGTCCAGGTGGTAAGTGTATCTGCAGGACACAGTTTTCAAAGCTTCAGGTTCCCCTGAAAATGTTGAGACAACCCTTGTTTCCCTGCCAGACTTCCTATGTCCAACCAGTTTGTAAACCTGTGCTGTTTAAGATTGCTGGACGTGGCTAAAGGTTAAAGGGCGCCACTGTCTTCTCCCTCCTATTAGGATTGAGTTGTTTATCCTTGACTCTCAAAGTTGAAATTCTGTCCCCATTCGAAGAGGGAAGTTTTATTTGTTGGTGTATTTACTTAAATCAAACCAGCTCAGAGTACTGGTAAAACATTTTCTTACAAGTTCTGCTTAATTGCCTCCACAGAGGACCATCTCACTGGGAGCGGGAGACCGTCAGGTGATACAGACCCCCATCAATGATGCGCTGCCAGTCAGTGGCTGCAGTGTTGCACTGCTTCTCAAACAGCTGGGTATGTGTCAGCAGTCTGTGTGTAACATCAGGCTCCATCCATCCGCCCGCAGCCCGGGAACACAACAGGCTGTGTGCACTTTGATTCTTTTCACATTTCATGCGCTGTGCTGACTTCAGCTGCCTGCACCAGTCCCTCCTTTTCCCCCCCCCACCCGATGTGTGTGTGTCCCACCCAGCGCGGTCTCTCTCTCGCTCTCCCCCCCGCCCCCGCCCGATCGGGGTCTCTCTCTCTCTCTCTCTCCCCACCACGGTTGTGTTCTCTCTCTTCCCCCTTCCCTGGTGGCCATCATTGATCTTTTGCTGTTGCTTTGCAACAAGTTTGATGGTGTTTTTACTTGCTAAATTTCAATGGTAGTGATTTCTGATTGTTCAGGTTGCTATGTCTTGGACTGTTTTTGCTTGACTTGTTCATCAGACAATGTAAATGGATATTTCTGGTTGAAAAGCGCACTTGAACATTATTGAGGCTACTAAATTGGGCTGTCACTTAATGTCAGGTGCTGCTTGGTAATAAAGTGGTCATGTAACGTAATGCTCCGTTTACAGCGCCACCAACAAACATAGTACCTTTGGCAGCCGAGACCGCTCTCCATTTTTAATATGTAACCGATACAATCAGATACTCTGTTAACAGTAAGGTGTATTCAAACAGAGAAACTCTACACAGTAATTAGATTTTCACTATTTCCAGTCCTGGAGTTGTTTTTTTTATTCTTTTTTCCAGGTATTAACAATGTGTTGGATCTTTTCTGTGCTGCCCTAACCGAACACAAGATTCTGTTCCTGTCTTCCAGTTACCAGAGGCTGACAGAGGCCTGTCGTGCACTCCTCGCTCTCATGTTCCCTCTAAAGTACAGGTAACTAGCGGACGTCCACTGATTGAGGGGGCTGCTGGTGTATTCAGGGAAAACACACATCAGGGCCATTGGGAGGGAGTGCAGGGTGGGAGGTTTAGTGGGTATTTGAGTGGTATTGGTGGATCGGGATCGTGTGAGTCGGGATTGGGTTTCTGGTCATGCATATAATGAACAGAGTCTGTAGATTTACAAGCAGTTCTTGGTTGGGGGGGTGGGTAGGGAAGAGGTTGGACTCTGGGTTTGGCGGGTGAAGGTGTGGTCTATGGGGGTCAAGCTCACTTGTAAGGTTTGGAGGGGGGTACTGGAGGGGCAGCAGCGCAAGTGTGAGGTTGTTATGGAGATAGTTTGTGGGAATGTTTGTCTTTATTTCTGTGATTGTTGATAATGAACTGTTGCCTCGTGTTCTGGCAGTTTTACATATATCCCAATCTTACCGGCTCAGCTTCTTGAAGTGCTGAGCAGCCCTACGCCGTTCATCATCGGAATCCACTCCTTCTTCCGAGCAGAGATGCAGGACCTGGTGAGCACATAGCCCAACACTTCAGTACAGTGTGTGGGAAAAGGTGGGGGGGTGGCGTGGCGAGGAAAGAGTTTGCGGGAGTGGACCGGAGGGGAGAGCGCACGGGGGGGAGGAGTGCTGGCGAAGTGCACAGGGCAGGAGGGGGCGCTGGCGGGGCGCACGGGGTGGGGGTTGGCTGGTGGAGTGCGCAAAGTGGAACTGGTGTTGATGATACACCGATCAATGTTGTTTTGTCTCTAGTTGGATGTAATTGTGGCTGATCTGGATGGCGGCACAGTTGTGATCCCAGAGTGTATCCACATCTCAGTTCTGCCGGAGCCCCACCTGTTCCAAACTCAGACAGCACTTTCCATGGTAAGATATTTCTAACTGTATTGGGACAAATAACCCATGCTCTAATCAGTGTGTCCTCACTGGGGTGGTGGGGCAGGAGAGGAGGAAGCTGGGTGGCATATAAGAACATAAGAAATAGGAGCAGGAGCAGGCCATTTGGCCCCTCGAGCCTGCTCCGCCATTCAATAAGATCATGGCTGATCTGATCATGGACTCTGCTCCACTTTCCTGCCGGTTCCCCATAACACTCAACTCTCCTATTGTTCAAAAATCTGTCTGTTTCTATCTTAAATATATTCAATGACCCAGCCTCAGCTCTCTGGAATAGAGAATTCCAAAGATTCACGACCCTCCTCTGAGAAAATAAATTCGTCCTCATCTCCGTTTTAAATGTGTGACCCCTTATTCTGAAATTATATCCCCTAGTTCTAGATTACCTCACAAGGGGAAACATCCTCTCTGCATTTATCCTGTGCAGCCCCCTCATAAGATCACCTCTCATTCTTCTAAACTCCAATGAGTATAGGCTCAACTTTCTTCATAAGACAACCCCTTCATCTCAGGAATCAACCTCGTGAATCTGAACTGCCTTCAATGCAAGTATATGCCTCCTTAAATAAGGAGACCAAAACTATATGCAGTACTCCAGGTGTGGTCTCACCAACACCCTGTACAGTTGTAGCAAGAGTTCCCTACTTTTATACTCCATCCCCCTTGCAATAAAGGCCAACATTCCATTTGCCTTCCTAATTACTTGCTGTACCTGCATGCTAACTTTTTGTGTTTCATGTACAAGGACCTCCAGATCCCTCTGTACCGCAGCATTTTGTAGTCTCTCTCCATTTAAATAATTAGCTTTTTTTATTCTTCCTACTAAAGTGGATAACCTCACATTTTCCCACGTCGTACTCCATCTGCAAATTTTTGCCCACTCACTTAACTTATCTATATCCCTTTGTAGAATCTTTGTGTTCTCTTCACAACTTGCTTTCCCACCTATCTTTATTAACAGCAAATTTGGCTACATTGCACTCGGTCCCTTCATCCAAGTCATTAATATAGATTGTAAATAGCTGAGGCCCCAGCACTGATCCCTGTGGCACCCCAATTGTAGTGAGGTGTCATGTAATCCAGATGTGATGTGGTATATCTGTGGATGCAATGAGTTCTAGTGAGCAGAAAAGTGGAGTTGGTTGGAAGCTGGGGCCTCTGCAGTACAGGCTGGGGAGCTGAGATGTAAACGTGAAGGTCTACATTGCTGAGTGTGTAATTACTGAATTGCTGGCTAGATATATCTGTGTGGTTAATTGATGGTAAGACAATACACGCAAATAAAGTTTCACTTTTTCAAAGTTTAATGCTCCTACTTGTGAACCAAGCAAATTTGATTTGGAGTAACAATATCTAGCGAGTGCACAGTCAGAGCTCAATCTTCCTCAGTCAGTCCAAGTTACCCTAACTATTCACTGCTTTATGTATATTTCCCCACTACAAATCACTGATCTAAATGTTGTTATAAGGCATGTAACTACCACTCTGAACTACAATATTTATTATATATATGACCAATGGATAAAGTCCCATACTTGTTTCCTTATTAGAGAACCCCAAACCAGCTTCATTCAAATCCTATAGTGGAGCGCACTGCACTGTACCAAGTCTGGTTTGTTTCAGTGTCTGGGATATGATGAGCATGCAGGTGTTGGGAGGTCCACTTTAGCATTCAAGTGGTCATGGTAATTGCAGATAATTTCGCTTAACTACACAAGAACCTCTTTTACCCATGTCTCCAACAGCTCGGCAGGTTTACAGCAACACTCCTATCATTAATGTGGACAGTGGAACTTATAATGGAAGAAGTTGGGAGGAAGTATGGCTGGATGAGATTTTTAATAAATGATATATACATAGATACTTTAAATTTGCATTTTCTGTGTTTTCCTCAGGTTTTGGACCCAGAGTTGGAGTATGCGGATTATGCCTTCCCACCTTCCTCTATGTCAGTCTCTTCAATGAAATTCCAGGTACAGTAATGAAGGAGGATGAGAGTTGGGAACAAGTAGAATGGTAGCCTTTTTGGTAGCTTTTACTTGATCTTGTTAGCACATCAATGGTAAATCATTATCCTGTAACTCTGTATTTACACAGTGAGTAACCCATAACTTGTTGAATAAGCAGTGCAACTTGGTATAGTTATAGTGAATAACCCTTACTCTGAATAAACAGCGACTCTGTACAGTTACACAGTGTCCCTTACCCTGAACCAAAAGCTTTGTCAAAGAGGTAGGATTTAAGAAATGTGTTAAAGGAGGAGAGAGAGGTAGAGAGGGTTAGGGAGGGAATTCGAGCTTAAGGCCTGGGCAGCTGAATGCACGACCACCAGTGGTAGAGCAATGAAAATTGTGGATGCACAAGAGGCCAGAATTGGAGGAGCACCGCGATCTCGGAATGTTGTAGGGCTGGAGGAGGATATAGAGATAAGGAGGGGGCCAAGGCCATGGAGGGATTTGAATTTGAGGACGAGAATTTTAAATTCGAGGCTTTACTGGACCAGGAGCCGATGTCGAGCATGGATGCTGCGTGAAAGGGACTTGGTGTAAGTTAGGATACAGGCAGTAGTGTTTTGGATAAGCTCAAGTTTACGGAGGGTGGAAGATGGGAGGCTGGCCAGGGGAACACATTCGATGACATCTGACATCTCTGTCCTTCACAGTTAACCGAGCCTCGCTATATTTTTTGTCCTCTGCAAATTTTGATCATGTGCCCTCTATATCCAAGTCCAGATTATTTCTATATATTGAAAAGAACATTGGTTCCAACCAATGTTCCCTCTAATTTTTTCTTTTCATACGCGGTCGCTTTAAATTTGCTGCGGGCTGCACATGCGTAGTATCTTTTCCAGCAGCAACAGTTGGTGAGCGGCCTGTGCTGCACCTCCGGCCCTTAGAGGAAATGTTGGTTCCAACACTGACCCCTGGGGGACAGCGCTATTTACATCCCTACAGTTCAAAAATCATTCATTCACTTTTCATTTCAGTTTCTGTCCTTTAAGCAACTTCCTATCCATCCTGCCACACTTCATATCCAACAGTTTAATTTTATCAACACACTTCCTTTGCCCCCTTTCCCTTTTGCACTCGCTCTGTGATATTTCTTACTTTGGAACCCTGGGGAAACACAGTATTTGGTACTATTGCACTATTTTAGAGTGCCTGTCTATTCCCTCGATTAAGGCCCATGGTATTAAAGGTAAAGTTGAGTTATGAATAGAATTTTGCTAAAAGATAGAAAACAGTGTTAGGAGAAAATATTGTGTACCTAAACTTCCAAAAGGCATTTGATAAAGTTTCCCATGAAAGATTACCGGTAAGCTGTAGGTATTCAGGGTAAAACTTGGGAATGGATAAGAAATTGGCTTTCGGGTAGAAAATGACAGGTACTTATTAAATGTGCAATGTTGGGATGGGCTGGGGGGGGGGGGCGGGCTACTGAGTTTGGTGCCTCAGGGACCACGACTGTTTCTAATTTATATCAGTGACTTGGATTCAGAAAATCAATGGAAATTATCATCCGATGACAAACTAGGAGGAACATTGGAATCAAAAGACACAACTCCGAAATTACAGAATGTGTTGGACAAGATATGTAAGCAGATAAAACAATGGCAAATGAAAATGAATCCTGCTCATAGGAAGGGAAAATGGGCAACATAAGTGGTGCTTAAATAGCTGAGGAAGTTAAAGACACCTAGGAGTCTTAGTAGACGTAACCCTCAACCAATACAGATCAGCACTCAACAAAGCCTCAGGTGTTGAACTATATAGCCCCACTCCCCGAGCACGTTACGGCAATGATCCCCGCACCCCGCCCACGGTATGGCGGTGATCCCCACACCCCCCCGCACGTTATGGCAGTGATCCCCACACCCCCCCGCACGGTATGGCGGTGATCCCCACACCCCACCGCACGTTACGGCAATGATCCCCGCACCCCGCCCACGGTATGGCGGTGATCCCCACACCCCCCCGCACGTTATGGCAGTGATCCCCACACCCCACCGCACGGTACGGCGGTGATCCCCGAGCACGGTATGGCAATGATCCCCGCACCCCGCGCACGGTACGGCAGTGATCCCCACACCCCGCGCACGGTACGGCGGTGATCCCCGAGCATGGTATGGCAATGATCCCCGCACCCCGCGCACGGTACGGCGGTGATCCCCACACCCCGCGCACGGTACGGCGGTGATCCCCACACCCCGCGCACGGTACGGCGGTGATCCCCACACCCCGCGCACGGTACGGCGGTGATCCCCACACCCCGCGCACGGTACGGCGGTGATCCCCACACCCCGCGCACGGTATGGCAATGATCCCCGCACCCCGCGCACGGTACGGCGGTGATCCCCGTGCCCCACACACGGTACGGCGGTGATCCCCGAGCACGGTACGGCGGTGATCCCCGCGCCCCGCGCACGGTACGGCGGTGATCCCCGTGCCCCACACACGGTACGGCGGTGATCCCCGAGCACGGTACGGCGGTGATCCCCGCGCCCCGCGCACGGTACGGCGGTGATCCCCGCGTGCGGTGCGGCTCCTCACATGCGCAGAATTTGATCAAACGGTTGGTTAGCTCTTATCTGACATTGACAATATTATAACTTTTTTCAGTTTATTAGTTTGCAATGTGTGATTGTTGCTGTAATGAAAGTGTAAAAACTTATTCCATGTAACTGATTCTCTGAAGTAATCATTCTAGCTAACTCTCTCTGTGTGCTTTGCTAGGATAAGGAGATCCGTGCTGTCTTCTTGCGCTTGTTTGCACAACTGTTTCAGGGTTACCGCTGGTGTCTGCAAATCATTCGCATCCATCCAGAGCCAGTCATTCGGTTCCACAAGGTATGTCGGGTACATCCAGAAGCTAGAATATCAGTTTGGTGGAAAGGGATTGAATGCAGACTCTGCAGGGGTCCCTGAGGGGTAAAGGGTCGTTTTTTTTGAAGAGTGGGGTGATGATGGCAAATTTGAGGGCGAGAAGGACAGTACCTGAGGAGTGAGAACCATTAAAAATGTCAGCTAACGGAGCCAGAAAAGGAAGTTGGGTGGTCAGCAGTTTAGTGGGACTAGGGTCGAGGGAGCAGGAAGTGGGTCTCATGGACAATATAAGCGCAGCGAGGTCATGAGGGGAGATTGGAGAGAAACTGGAGGAGGATGTAAGTTCAGGGCTAGGGCAGGGGGGGACTTTAGAAGAAGTTTGGCACGGTGGACTGAGGGAAGGAAGGGAAGTGGCAGAGGTGGCTGAACAGATGGTCTCAGTCTTAAAGACAAAGAAGTCCATGGGCTCCTCACACTTGTCGGAGGTGAGGGTGAGGAGACGGGAGAGGGGTTTAAAAATATGGTTAGCAGCAGAGCATAGAAGCCGCGGGTTATCTTTGCATTCCAGAATGATTCTGGAATAGTGAGCAATTTTGGCAGACAAGAGCAGGACCCGATAATGCTTTGTGGTTCAGCCAGATATGACAGTGACTGGCTAAACCAGTTGTCCGCCATATCCGTTCTAATCTGCGTCCCTTGTACTTAGCAGAGCGTAGATGAGGGTTGTACCAGGGGGAACGGCCAGGGTGAGAGAGAGTAATTGTTTTAATAGGGACTAGGACATCACAAATGATGGTGAGGGTGTGGTTGAGCAAATCGACAGCTGAAGAAATGTCACGGTGAATAGAGGGCCAAAGGCTGGACAGTTGGGATCTCATAAGTGCAGTTGTGAGAGTTTCTTCCAGGGGCGGACACAGAAGGAAGTGGGTGAGGGGAAAGGGGGATATGGGTGGAGAGCGATGCAAGGAAGTGGTCAGAGATGGCCTTGACTGCGATTGACGCGATGGGAGTAAGCGAGGCGACGAGAGATAGCATGGTTGAGGGGGGTGACCGTGAATTGGGGAGTTTACATGGAGGGAGAAATTAAGGGAGGATAGGAGGGTAGTGAACTCTGAGGAGAGAGCATGATGAATTGAGATGGAAGTTGAAATCACTGAGGATGAGAAGTCGCTCGGGATAAAGGCTGTGGGAGTGCAGTGAAGATATCCCAGTAATAACATTTTTATGGTGCATGGGTGGCTGATAGAGAATAAGAATTTTAAATGAGAGGTGAAAGGGGTGGAATAAGGTGAGATACTAAAAGGAGGAGCAAGTGCCGGAAGAATAGCGGGACAAACCACGGTGTGATTTGGTGATGAGAGCCACAGCGGTCTGGGCGGGGCAAATGGTAGAAGGTATAGCCAGGCGGGAATGCTTCACTCAAGGGTAAGGTGCCATCACCCTTCAGCCAAGTTTCCATCAGGGCCATGATGTTGATGCAATCGCCCACGATAAGCTCATGGTTCGCAAGTGAACGGACATTCTGGAGGGAGATGTGGAGTGGGTTAATGATAGCTGACACACTGCTAGTTTAGAGACAGGAGTGATCACAGTGCAGGGAGTGACAGACAGGTAATCACAGTGCAGAGAGTGACAGACAGAGGTGATCACAGTGCAGGGAGTGACAGACAGAGGTGATCACAGTGCAGGGAGTGACAGACAGAGGTGATCACAGTGCAGGGAGTGAGACAGGAGTGATCACAGTGCAGGGAGTGACAGACAGGAGTGATCACAGTGCAGGGAGTGAGACAGGAGTGATCACAGTGCTGGGAGTGACAGACAGAGGTGATCACAGTGCAGGGAGTGACAGACAGAGGTGATCACAGTGCAGGGAGTGAGACAGGAGTGATCACAGTGCAGGGAGTGACAGACAGGAGTGATCACAGTGCAGGGAGTGACAGACGGGTGATCACAGTGCAGTGAGTGAGACAGGAGTGATCACAGTGCTGGGAGTGACAGATGGGTGTTCGCAGTGCAGGGAGTGACAGACGGGTAATCACAGTGCAGTCGATGGTGGTGAGGATTCTGGATTATTTTGGAATTGTTTACAATTTTAACAATTCAATCCTAAGTAACTTGAGCAGCTTGAAGGTAAAAGTGGGGATTGTTTTGGGAACTGCTTGATGGGGTTGTTTGTGACTGGTGGAATGTTCTGTGCCATGCAGGTGGCCTTTTTGGCCCAACGAGGGTTGTTAGACGATGACTTTCTCACCAAAGTTCTTGAAGGAATGGCCTTTGCTGGATTTATATCAGAAAGAGGCTCACCGTATCGACCATGTGACTTGTTCGATGAGGTAATCCAAGATTGATCCATCAGTCTTAAATCAGAATGTGACCGCTCGGTGTGTCCAACACAGAGATCGTGACGTGGAGTCAGAGTGACCGCAGGGACTGTCCAATGCAGGGTCTGTGTCTCTCGGAGTCAGAGTGACCACAGGGACTATCCAATGCAGGGTCTGTGTCTCTCGGAGTCCAAGAGTGACCACAGGGACTGTCCAATGCAGGGTCTGTGTCTCTCGGAGTCCGAGAGTGACCACGGGGACTGTCCAATGCTTGGCCTGTGAATCTCAGATTATTTATCACCAATAGCACCACAGTTTGTTTGAGGCCCTGATTTTTATTACTGTTCCCACTCCCTGCACTGCCCCACTCCAAGCTGAGAGCAGATTTATAGATGGGCTTACACCCTGGTCTCAATCATTGCCCTCTAGAACAGGTGGCTATAAAGTGTGGGCGGGCGACCCTGCCTGAACTCCCCTGCCTCCTGGAGTGCGAGAGGACATCCCTGCCTAACCCCCACCCCGCCAGAGGACGACCCTGCCTGATGATTCGCCCCCCCTCCCCACCAGTGCCAGAGGACGACCCTGCCTGATGATTCTCTCCCCCCCCCCCCCCCTCCACCAGAGTGCCAGAGGACGAGCCTGCCTGATGATTTTCCCCCCCACCAGAGTGAGGCCCTGCCTGACCCCTGCCCCGTTGTGAGGGCGACCATAGAGGCTGCCCTGTGAGTCAGTCACAAGTGTCCGTGACTCAGTGCTGCGCTTGTATCTGATGTTGGATTCAGACTGTGATGAATGGTGATGACAGTAAATGTCTCCTGTTTGTGTTTACAGTTGGTTGCGAATGAAATCGAGAGAATACGATTGGATGAGGGAAACCCGCAGCGCGTTCTGAGACACGTGAAGGAAATATCCGAACAGCTTCACAGGAACGTACGTCCCCAATTAGAAATCGCTAGCTTCGATAACAGCTACTCAGCATGTGATCTCTAACATGTAGCCATGGGAGAGGATCTAGAGAGCTTACTTGATTGCATTCGATCATTTCAGTGTTTAGCTGTGAGCTTTTGGCTTGCTCAGATATGGACTTTGTAATTTAAAGTCGGGATTTCATTGGTATTTTTTGGGTGTTGTGAAGGAAGTTTAGTTTATCCTTTTAGCTGTAGGACTATTTATCCATTGACGCACGCACTAAGAGCTTGACAAAGAAGCTTCATTTGCAGATTTTTGTGTTTCTAAGTAAATGGGGAGCTGTGGAATACAGCAGCCTGCACATTTTCTTTTTTGTTTTGGCTTTCGTGTGTGAGATTCAGAGTACGTGTGAGCCTGGAGTACCTGTAATAAGTATGAGTGCTGCCAGCTGAGGAATCCTCAGGTCATCATTTCATCTCTCCTTCGAACAGGAGAACCCTTACCCAGCAGTCGCAATGCACAAAATACAGAAACCAACCGAGGGCTCGCACCTGCGGTTGCAGCACAACACCTTCCCTCACCTGGATGAGGGCACAGTGCAGTGGATCATCGACCAGGCAACTGCCAAACTGAAGAATGTTCCGCCTGCGGTTAAAGCCGAGATGAAATGCATGGTGCCCATGGGACCTCCAAGCGGTGAGTGTGCTCGGGAGCTTGGCTAGTGCTGGCCCACTGCTGTTCTTGGCGACTGTATACAGATGATTTGGGCACAGGGAGCATGATACTGACATTATCTGATGGCACAAAGGGAGAGGTTTAGCAAACCACGAGGGGACTGTGAAAGATTGAGGACACAGGTTAGCAGAATGGGCAGGCAGAGGTAGTCCAATGTGGATAATGAAAGCTAATACATTTTGGGAGGAAGAACAAGGAATGGGAGGATACACCCAATGGAGAGGCATTGCAAGGTGTGAATGAACAGGGAGACCTGGGGATTAAAATACTGACTACCCTGCAAGTGAGAGTGTAGATAGATAAAGCCATAAAATGGGAAATGGGGCTGGAGGAGCTGTGAGAGGGTTTGGGGGGGGGGGGGGGGTGAGGGCGGGGGAGAGGGGATGGGGAGGGTGGTCGAGGAGCGAGAGAGCAACGGAAGGGGCAAAAGGGCGGGGGAATGCTGGTAGAAGCTCAGTTGACTGAGCGGTTCCTTAAAGATTTTTTCTTTTCTATAGCTGCCATCATCGATCGAAATGGTATTGTCCTCACCAACAGTGCTCGAAGGTTAGAGGTCGTCAGGAATTGCATTGCCTACATATTTGAGAACAAAATGTTAGAAGCCAAAAAGGTAGATTTATATTCTGTTATCTAATTGTGCTTCACCCTGTCCAATAATTAACCACGTTGTGGTGTCTAATGATTCTTAGCTGCTGCTGGGCTTGGCACTCATACAGAACACTGCCCCTCATTTGCACCGTTTACAAGAAAATGCGTGATCTCATGCATATAGAGACACTGGAACAACTGGTGAAGCCAATGGGGAAATGTCTCACTTGGGCATGACAAGATTGGTGGCTGAAGTATATTAATGGGACAGTGTAGAGGGAGCTTTACTCTGTATCTAACCCGTGCTGTACCTGCCCTGGGAATATTTGATGGGACAGTGTAGAGGGAGTTTTACTCTGTATTGAATCCGTGCTGTACCTGTCCTTGGAGTGTTTGATGGGACAGTGTAGAGGCAGCTTTACTCTGTATCGAATCCGTGCTGTACCTGCCCTGGGAGTAATTGATGGAGCAGTGTAGAGGGAGCTTTACTTTGTATCTAACCTGTGCTGTTGCGAGGGTGAAAATGTGTAAGTGAGGCTCTGAGAAAAGCTCACTCTGCAATGTCTTGGAGAGGCAGCTTTGCCTCTAGCTGGGAACAGTTGTTTAAAGTGCAGGTGTTCTTTATGAATGATGAATTTTTATCGGAATATTTATGAATCTGTTGTCTCTGTACAGCTGCTACCTGCCATGTTAAGAGCACTGAAGGGACGTGCTGCTCGACAGTGCCTCACCCAGGAGCTGAATTCACACGTTCTGCAAAATAGAGCTGTCCTCGACCACCAGCAGTTCGACTACATTGTCCGGATGATGAACTGTGCACTGCAGGTATTGTGGTGACCAATCTTCTTCACAAACAGCTGCATGTAGCTGATCCTTGACTTTCTCCCTTCCTCTTCCTCCCCTTCCTCTTCCAGGTCAGACAAATTTGGATCAGTGTTCACCTTGTGTTGTTTTATAAATGAATTAACGTTATACAAACAAAAGCACTCTTTTGCCCTGTCATAGAATCATACAGCACAGAAGGAGACCATTTGACCCAACGTGTCTATGCCAGCTCTCTAAAAGAACTTTCCAATAAGTCCCACTGCCGTTTTCCTTCTCCATAGCTCTGTAAATGTGTGCTTTTCAAGTATTTATCCAAGTTGCTATTGAATCTGCTTCCACAACCCTTTCAGGCAGTACATTCTCTCACCCCGTCCCTCATTTCCTCTGCCTCCCTCTTGCACCACCACCTCTCCTCCACCCCCATTGCAAACCCACCACCTTGAGCAGGTCACAGACTCGGTGGGGGAGAAGGGTCACAGACCAGGAAAGTGGGGGGGGGGGGAATCACAGGCGCTGCGGGGGAGGGACGGGTCACGGACGCGGCAGGACGGATCGCGGGGGCGGGGGTTCACAGACTCCGCACGGTTAGTACTGCAAAGGTACAGTAACTTGAATTAAGTTTTTTATTTTTACAGGATTGCACACCATTGGATGAACATATCGTTGCTGCGGCTCTACTCCCACTGGTTACAGCCTTCTGCAGAGTAAGTATACCCTCAGAAACGTACAGAACGACCACGCGCGCACACAGGCCAGCGCAGAGTGACCTGTACACAAACACAGGACAGCACGGGGAGACCTGTACACAAACACAGGACAGCACGGGGAGACCTGTACACAAACACAGGACAGCACGGGGAGACCTGTACACAAACACAGGACAGCACGGGGAGACCTGTACACAAACACAGGACAGCACGGGGAGACCTGTACACAAACACAGGACAGCACGGGGAGACCTGTACACAAACACAGGACAGCACGGGGAGACCTGTACACAAACACAGGACAGCACGGGGAGGTCTATTCCGATCTGTTGGTAGTAATTTATAGTTCCATTTATATTTGCTGCCAGAAAACAAAGTATGCAATAGTTTATCTGTTTTACTCCATTAAAGGTGCTGTGTTAATGCAAGTTGTTTGTTGGTGTTAACTGTGCATTTAACAATTGTATTGATCGGAACACTGACCCGATAATTACACACAGACTTTAACCAGATCTTCACTATTTGCAGAAGCTGGGCTCCGGTGTCACACAATTCGCTTACAGCTGTGTACAGGAGCACCTGGTGTGGACCAACCTCCAGTTCTGGGAGGCCATGTTTTACACCGATGTACAGAACCATATCCGAGCATTGTACTTGGAAATCGATGGTGATGATTTCTCAGAAACTGTAAGTAATGGGGGGGGAGTCCCTGATGATCACGGAGTGGGGAGGGGTGGAGTCCCTGATGATCACGGAGTGGAGGGTGGTCACGGAGTGGCGGGGAGTCCCTGATGATCACGGAGTGGGGGGGGAGCCCCCGATGATCACAGAGCGGGGGGTGGTCCCCAAGGGACACTTAAGTGTCGGGAGTTCCCTCATGGACACTGGGGGCGGGGGGGATCCCAATCGTCCCTGGGGGGTGGTGGGGGGGGGGGCGGTCCCAGATGGTCACTACGTCCGGCCAGAGAATCGCTGATCACCACAATCTGATTTACGCTCACTGAGACCGTTTCACTGACCGCTGGAGCCTAACCAGGGCTTTGATGGACTTTACGTTATCCCCTTGATTCTGTGCTCTGACCCTCTTCTTAAAACTTGTCTTTATGCAGCTTTAATCAATAGTTCCTTGGCCAAATACCGGGCTTCATGTTATTCATGTTCAGCTCACTGACAGAGAGAAGTCACTCACAGCCAAACCCCACCCTGTGCTCACGGACAGCCAAACCCCAGCCCGTGCTGGCGGTCACTGAAACCCCAGCCCGTGCTGGCGGTCATTCACAGACTGTGAAACCCCAGACACAAGAGGAAGGATGTTAACAACAAGGAAAGAGCTGTGTAGTTGTATAAATGTGTAGTATGTTCGGGCGGTGAAAAATTGCACAGACTGTTGCTGTGAGCATTCAGCCTTTTGTGTTTCTGAAGGGTTGTGTTGACATCGAGAAGCAGCAGAGATCAGCACTGGAAGTGGCAGCAGAACAGTTACGCATGTGGCCAACCCACAGCAAAGAGAAGCAGCAAGAACTGATTGATAAAGAGGAGAGCACAGTGTACAGTCAAGCCATTCACTACGGCAATCGTCTCACCTACCTTCTCCTGCCACTCGACACGAGCAAGAATCGGCTGCTTCGCTCTACAGCCATTGGAGACATGGAGAGTGTCAGCAACAGCTTTGTAACAAACAGGTCAGGACCACAGTCACTCACTTTATCAATGTTTCTTGGTGGTCACTCAAACACAGTGAAACTCCAGCCTGTGCTAGTGGTCACTCGGAGCGACAGAAACCCCAGCCTGTGCTAATGGTCAGTTAGAGACAGAGAAACCCCAGCCTGTGTTAACGGTCACTCACAGAGAGACACTGAAAGCCCAACCTGTGATCGTAGAGTGTGAAAATAATAGTCTCAGAAGACAGTGAAAGACTATTGAAGCACTTTGTGCAGTTCAGAGGGAATTGCCTGAAGTATTCTGCGCCAGATTTACCAACTGGTCTATCATCTGTGTGGGTTACATTAGCTTGTGTTGGGTGATCCTGTTTTCTAACTGTAATTGCTGGTCTGTGATGCTGTTGTGGGATTCCACGCTCTGCCCTGATTGACCCCCTCCGTCCTACAGTATTGCAGGCAGTGTGGCCGAGAGTTACGATACTGAAAGTGGGTTTGAGGATGCGGAGACTTCTGATGTGGCAAACTCGGTGGTTCGATTCATCAACAGATTTGTGGATAAAGTGTGCACAGAGAGTGGTGTCAGTAATGACCACTTGAAAGCACTTCACGCCAATTTACCAGGTAAGCTGACATTTCCTGTCTGGGCCAATCCACAGCCTCCCTGTGGAGAGGGCTCAGGACCATGGGTGCTGCTTGGCTGTCTAAATACAGTCACTAATGTTCCCACTTTATCCAGAACTAAACTGTCCCTGTCCCTGTCCCTGTCCACTGATGGAGCTTCCCCGTCCAGCAATAAACTGTTTGGGACAGGGTAGAGGGAACTTTAGTCTATATCTAACCCGTGCTGTACCTGTCCTGGGAGTGTTTGATGGGACAGCGTAGAGGGAGCTTTAGTCTGTATCTAACCTGTGCTGTATCTGCCCTGGGAGTGTTTGATGGGACAGCGTAGAGGGAGCTTTAGTCTGTATCTAACCCGTGCTGTACCTGCCCTGGGAGTGTTTGATGGGACAGTGTAGAGGGAGCTTTAGTCTGTATCTAACCCGTGCTGTACCTGCCCTGGGAGTGTTTGATGGGACAGCGTAGAGGGAGCTTTAGTCTGTATCTAACCCGTGCTGTACCTGCCCTGGGAGTGTTTGATGGGACAGCGTAGAGGGAGCTTTAGTCTGTATCTAACCTGTGCTGTACCTGCCCTGGGAGTGTTTGATGGGACAGTGTAGAGGGAGCTTTCGTCTGTATCTAACCCGTACTGTACTTTTGTCCAGTTTATTGCTGGACGGAGAAGCTCCATCGGTGGACAGGGACAGTTTCGATCTGGATAAAGTGGGAACGTTAGTGACTGTATTTAGTGTTTGATGGGACAGTGCAGAGGGGCATTTTCGCAACCAGCTATCTAACTTATTCTTAAATGTTGACTTGGTCTCTGCTTTTATCAGTATCTCTGGTTGTGCATTTCACAGACTCGCAACCCTCAGTGTACAAATAAAATAGTTTGTCCTGCTCTCTGTCCTAAATCTGATACCTGTATCCGTATCGCTTTGTTCCAGACCCCTCAACCAGTGGAATCAGTCTCTCTTTATCTGCCTCATTCCACCCCTCGATCTAATGTGCTGAATGATTGTTCTTGACTTCAGTTTTTATGTTCCAATGTATTTTTATGTTTATTCTGCAGACATTGTGCAGATGCACATCGAGACGTTGGATGCTGTTCATCGAGAAAGCAAGTGCCTGCCCCCCATTCAGAAGGTGAGCTGCTTGTCCCTCCATACAACTGTGCCAGTCATTACAGGTTCTACTATTGGCAACGTTCGTACCAAGTAATCCTCACTGAAATATTACAGATCAAAATTGAGGAGAAATTCATAATATTTCTATAGATGATGTGCCTTGAGATCCTGTAGAATTGAGTATCGAGGGTGGAACTGAGGGGTTTAGAGGTAGCTCCTTTGTATGTCACAAATTTAATTTCTTTTTGTTAATGATTCCTTTTCTCTCTCTCACTTGGTTCTGTCTTCAGCCGAAACTTCTACGCCCCACTCTGCTGATTGGGGAGGAGCTGATAATGGAAGGGCTGCGCGTATTCCTGATGCCTGATGGACGAGAGGAATCAGTGGGAGGTTCCCAGGGAGGCCCCCGCATCCTCCCAGCAGAGGGTGCCATTTTTGTCACCAGCTACCGCATCATCTTCAAAGGTGCACCCACTGAAACACTAGGTAAGGAATCGGAGACATACCTGACACTGCTCATCATGTATGAGGGTTGCAGTCTGGAATCTAATCAAGGGGTTCAGGAAGTTAATATATAGAATAACGGATACCAAGAGTGAGTAACAGGCTGGTATCTCAAGGGGTTTGGGTTAATATAAGTGGTGCTTATATTTCTGGATCATTGTAACGGATCCCTGTATTTCTGGATTAGGGTAAGGGGTGCCTGTATTTCCAGATTAGTGTAAGAGGTGTCTGGATTAGGGTAAGGGGTGTCTATTTCTGGATTAGGGAAAAGTATGCCTGTTTTTCTGTATTCGTGTGAGGAAGCCCTGTATTTCTGGAGTAGTGTTAATCTTCTCTTTCCATGTTGTCAGCTGGGGAGCAGACTGTGATTCGGTCGTTCCCTGTCGCCTCTTTCACCAAAGAGAAGAAGATTAGCCTGCATTCGCGCACAGACCAGGATGTCCAGGACTGGCTCCAATTGCGTTCCTCCACTTTTCAGGTAAGAGTCACAGAAACCATTGGACAGCACTCATTGACCTCTTATCCTGAAGAGTCTGCTTTACAATCGTTAGTGTCCATAAACTGGGAGGTCTGGCTACACATGTATTGTATCACAAGGTATTCATGGATAAGGAAGGCCATTCAGACCATCTTCATCCATCCAGAACGACCCTAAAGTCCCCACATTTGTCACATCTAAGTGTTTCTTAAAGGATTCAGGATTTCCATTCTCTGCTGGGGGTCCATTCCATGTGTTGAGCACTGTGAATAAAATCTTTAATATTTGTCCTTTACTGATTTGATCCTTTGGCCCCTTGTTCTACTCTCAATTTAATTTAAGCAATCTCCCTTCTCGCCTCTTCACCATACTTTCCATATTCCTAATGATTTCCTTCCGTATTGTTTTCCCTCATTTTATCTGGCATCTCCATTTGAAGTTTGTTTGGCTTTAATCTATTTGTCCATTGAACTCTTTCTCAATGAGCCCCCTCAAGAGATAAACCTCATAGCTTGTGTCCAGATTGGGTAGGGGCGGGTGAGCCAATCATTTGCCCCCATGTCTCAATGGTGTGTGCTGCAAGGAGATGCGATTAAGTGAGAAAATTAACAGGAAAAAGTCTTGTATTTAGAAAACTTGCCAAAACAGCTGGCTCCCTCCCAGCATTCCACGGTATACACTGAACCACGTCAGCGAGGTTCATATTATTTCTAGAAAAACCCCTCAGCAGGGGTTACCACACACCCTCCAGGTGTTGTCTCTCATTCCAGACAAAATAAATCCCAAGACCAGGCTCATCACGTGCTCTACATCTCCTGACACCCAGTCAGACCCCTGGCAACAGGTTCCCTGCCTGTGCTGGCTTGTGAGGGTGAATGGTGTGTAACATGTTGAGAGAAACACTGCGACTCCTGCCCTGCAGCAAAGTATAGGTGCGTGGTTCCACTCAGACTTGGAGCCCAATGTTGCTTTTTGCTTCCCAACAGTTGATGAAGATTGCATTTGATGATGAGGTGGCATCTGAGATGGTGGAAATATTTCGGAAGAACATCCACAAGCTGAGATACCCACAGCACGTGCACAGCACCTTTGCATTCACTGTAGGCCAGTCGCCTAAACTAGTCCTGGAGCCCAAGCAGAAGGAGAAGAACCCATCGCTGAGGTGAGCCTGGGAGGTGTGTGGGTACACTTACAGACACAGATAGCAAGGCAGCTTTCAATAGTGGGGATATGGTCCTGCCGATTATGCTTCGGTGCGGTGTGCCACCAGGTCTTAACCTCCTCTGATTTCAGATGTTGGCACCTGGAGATCGATGAGCTCATCACCTGCTCGACATCCCCTGACACCCAGTCAGACCCCTGGCAACAGGGTCCCTGCCTGTGCTGGCTGGTGAGGGTAAATGGTGCATAACATGTCGAGAGAAACACCGCGACTCCTGCCCTGCAGCAAAGTATAGGTGTATCGTTCCACTCAGACTTGAGCCCAATAATTTAATGTGCATGATACTTTTATCAATTTCTTTTTATTCCCCCCCTATCCTCAAGGAACTGACTGCTTGCTGGGGCTCCGTTCTTATAGCTGCCTTTTTGCTGTTGTGTCTCACCCAAATACACATTCTTTAGCCTTGAGTCCAAGCAGTGAGTGTTGGGGACATCACTTTCAAACGTTCTCACTAAGCTTTGCAGCCGCTGCAGGTCATGCGCAGACCGCTCACTGGCCTTTACATGGAAGAAACCCCGCAATTGTATGGGCCGTGCAGACACTTAAAGGGACTGCACACAGGAAGGAAAAAAAGAGGGTACATTGATCACAACTGAGCCTGGTGTCTGCACACTCACAAACATGCTCTCTATCTGCCCTGTCCCGTTTCCCATTCCATCTCACACCTCTGTCTCCCCCGCCCTCTGTCTGCGCACCCCCCCCCCCCCCCCCGCCCTCTGTCTGCCCCCGCCCCCTCTGTACATTTACCAGGGGTGTGCTCCTCAGGCCTTCACTATACACTCTTTCCCCCCCCCCCCCCCCCGATTGGTGTGCTTTCAATTTAAGGCTGACTTCTGATAGATTACTAAGCTGTAAAGCGTGTTCCATCTCTCTCTCTCTCTCTCTCTCTCTCTCTCTCTCTCTCTCTCTCTCTCTCTCTCTCTCTCTCTCTCTCTCTCTCTCATGCACGCACACGCACACCTTTTGATCCCTTAAGCCGTAAGAGCCATATCTAACTCCCTCTTGAATATATCTAATGAACTGGCCTCAATATCTTTCTGCAGTAGAGAATTCCACAGGTTCACCACTCTCTGAGTGAAGAAGTTTCTCCTCATCTCAGTCCTAAATGGCTTACCCCTTATCCTTAGACTGTGACCCCTGGTTCTGAACTCCCCCAGTATCGGGAACATTCTTCCTGCTTCTAACCTGTCTAATCTCGTCAGAATTTTATGTTTCTATGAGATCCCGTCTCATTCTAAACTCCAGTGAATATAGGCCCAGTCGATTCAGTCTCTCCTCATATGTCATTCCTGCCATCCCAGGAATCAGTCTGGTGAACCTTTGCTGCACTCCCTCGATAGCAAGAACGTCCTTCCTCAGATTAGGAGACCAAAACTGAACACACTCTTCAAGGTGTAGCCTCACCAAGGCCCTGTACAACTGCAGTAAGACCTCCCTGCTCCTATACTCAAATCTCCTAGCTATGAAGGCCAACATGCCATTTGCCGCCTTCACCGCCTGCTGTACCTGCATGCCAACTTTCAATGACTGATGTACCATGACATCCCCTTTTCCTAATCTGTCGCCATTCAGATAATATGTTTCACTGAGGCATATGAAAGCATGGGTCTTACGCTTAACATCTGTAAGACAAAAGTCCTCCACCAGCCTGTCACCGCCGCACAGCACTGCCCTCCAATCATCAAGATCCTGGATAACGTGGACCATTTCCCATATCTCGGGAGCCTCTTATCAACAAAGGCAGACATTGATGCGGAGATTCAGCATTGTCTCCAGTGCACCATCGCAGCCTTCGGCCGTCTGAGGAAAAGAGTGTTTGAAGTCCAGGCCCTCAAATCTACCACCAAACTCATGGTCTACAGATCTGTAGTAATACCCACCGTCCTGTATGGATCTGAGGCATGGACGATGTATAGAAGGCACCTCAAGTCGCTGGAGATATATCACCAACCATGTCTCTGCAAGATCCTGCAAATCCCCTGGGAGGACAGGCACACCAACATCATTGTCCTCAACCAGGCTAACATCCCCAGTATTGAAGCACTGACCACACTCGATCAGCTTCGCTGGGCAGGCCACATGCCAGACATGAGACTCCTTCATGATAAACGAGCCAAAGGAAGACCGGAAACGTTAGAAGGACACTCTCAAAGCCTCCCTGGTAAAGTGCGACATCGCCACTGACACCTGGGAGACCCTGGCCGCAGACCCCCCGAGGTGGCGAAAGTCCATCCGGGAGGGCGTTGAGCTCTTCGAGAGCATGAAGAGGCCAAGCGCAGGCAGCGGAAGGAGTGCGTGGCAAACCAGCTCCACCGACAGCTTCCCTCGACTAATGTCTGTCCCACCTGTAACGGGGTCTGTGACTCTCGTATCAGACTATTCAGCCATCAAAGAACTCACTTTGGGAGTGGAAGCAAATTCTCCTCAATTCCGAGGGACTGCCTATGATGATGATGATAACGAATATTCTGCCTTCCTGTTTTTGCCGCCAAAGTGGATAGCCTCAGATTTATCCACATTATACTGCATTTGCCCACTCACCTAACCTGTCCAAGTCACCCTGCAGCCTCTTAGCATCCTCCTCACAGCTCACACCGCCACCCAGCTTAGTGTCATCTGCAAATTTGGAGATATTACAATTAATTCCTTCATCTAAATCATTGATGTATATTGTAAATAGCTGAGGTCCCAGCACTGAACCCTGCGGCACCCCACTAGTCACTGCCTGCCATTCTGAAAAGGACCCATTTATCCCGACTCTCTGCTTCCTGTCTGCCAACCAGTTCTCTATCCATGTCAAAACATTGCCCCCAATACCATGTGCTTTAATTTTGTACACTAATCTCTTGTGTGGGACCTTGTCAAAAGCCTTTTCAAAGTCCAAATACACCACATCCACTGGTTCTCCCTTGTCCACTCTACTAGTTACATCCACAAAAAATTCTAAAAGATTTGTCCAGCATGATTTCCCTTTCATAAATCCATGCTGACTTGGACTGATCCTGTCACTGCTTTCCAAATACGCTGCTATTTCATCTTTAAGAATCGATTCCAACATTTTCCCCACTACTGATGTCAGGCTAACCGGTCTATAATTCCCTGTTTTCTCTCTCCCTCCTTTTTTAAAAAGTGGGGTTACATTAGCTACCCTCCAGTCCATAGAAACTGATCCAGAGTCGATAGACTGTTGGAAAATGATCACCAATGCATCCACACTTTCTCAAGCCACTTCCTTAAGTACTCTGGGATGCAGACTATCAGGCCCTGGGGATTTATCGGCCTTCAATCCCATCAATTTCCCTAACACAATTTCCTGACTAATAATGATTTCCTTCAGTTCCTCCTCCTCGCTAGACCCTCGGTCCCCTAGTATTTCCGGAAGGTTATTTGTGTCTTCCTTCGTACCAAAGTATTTGTTCAATTGGTCTGCCATTTCTTTGTTCCCCATTATAAATTCACCTGATTCTGACTGCAAGGGACCTACTAATCTTTTTCTCTTCACATATCTATAGAAACTTTTTCAGTCAGTTTTTATGTTCCCAGCAAGCTTCCTCTCGTACTCTATTTTCCCCCTCCTAATTAAACCCTTTGTCCTCCTCTGCTGAATTCTAACTTTCTCCCAGTCCTCAGGTTTGCTGCTTTTTCTGGCCAATTTATATGCCTCTTCCTTGGATTTAACACTATTCCTAATTTCCCTTGTTAGCCAAGGTTGAGCCACCTTCCCCATTTTATTTTTACTCCAGACAGGGATGTACAATTGTTGAAGTTCATCCATGTGATCTTTAAATGTCTGCCATTGCCTATCCACCATCAACCCTTTAAGTATCATTTGCCAGTCTGTTCTAGCCACTTCATGTCTCATACCATCGAAGTTGCCTTTCCTTAAGTTCAGGACCCTAGTCTCTGAATTAACTGTGTCACTCTCCATCTTAATGAAGAATTCTACTATATTATGGTCACTCTTCCCCAAGGGACCTCGCACAACAAGATTGCTAATTAGTCCTTTCTCATTACACATCACCCAGTCTAGGATGGCCTGCCCTCTAATTGATTCCTTGACATATTGGTCTGGAAAACCATCCCTAATACACTCCAGGAAATCCTCCTCCACCGTATTGCTATCAGTTTGGTTAGTCAATCTATATGTAGATTAAAGTCGCCCATGATAACTGCTGTAACTTTATTGCACACATTCCTAATTTCTTGTTTGATGCCCTCCCCAACATCACTACTACTGTTTGGTGGTCTGTACACAACTCCCACTAGCATTTTCTGCCCTTTGGTATTCCGCAGCTTTACCCATACAGATTCCACATCATCCAAGCTAATGTCCTTCCTTACTATTGCGTTAATTTCCTCTTTAACCATCAACTCTACCCCACCTCCTTTTCCTTTTTGTCTATCCTTCCTGAATGTTGAATACCCCTGGATGTTGAGTTCCCAGCCTTGGTCACCCTGGAGCCATGTCTCCGTAATCCCAATTATATCATATTCGTTAATAGCTGCATGCTTAAGGAAGGATATATAAGTACTTGCTGCCTTAACGAAGGATATACAGGTACTTGCTGCCTTAAGAAAGGATATACAGGTACTTGCATTGGAGGCTGTTCAGAGAAGGTTCACTAGGTTGATTCTGGCGATGATGGGTTGAGTAGGTTGGGCCTAGACACATTGAAGTTCATAAGAATGAGAGGTGATCTTATCGAAACATGCAAGATAATGAGGGGGCTCGACAAGGTGGATGCAGAGAGGATATTTCCACTCATAGGGAAACTAAAACTAAGGGACATAGTCTCAGAATAAGGGGCCGCCCATTTAAAACTGAGATGAGGAGGAATTTCTTCTGAGGGTTGTAAATCTATGGAATATGCCCCAGAGAGCTGTGGAAGGCTGGGTCATTGAATATATTTAAGGCGGAGATAGACAGATTTTTGAGCGATAAGGGAATAAAGGGTTATGGGTAGCGGGCAGGGAAGTGGAGCTGAGTCCATGATCAGATCAGCCATGATCTTATTGAATGGCGGAGCAGGCTCGAGGGGCCAAATGGCCTACTCCTATTTCTTATGTTCTTATCAATGAATTCCCAAACAATAATCATATATCAATAATCAGTAGGAATCAGTCCCTTTTGAATCACAACTTCTTTCAATTTTAATCTGTTCAGAACCATGTCCAAGACTATCATGAAGAATGCGAAGAAGACAATCGGGCGGCAGTACGTTACCAGGAAGAAGTACACCCCCCCGACCTGGGACCAGCGAGCCGCTCCCGCGCATGGTGACCACCAAGACCAAATCTCCGGTATGTATTCAGTCTGTGCCGGGTAACCAGGGACTGTCGGTCTGTGCCACGTAACCGGGGATTGTCCGTCTGTGCCAGCTAACCGGGGATTGTCAGTCTGTGCCATGTAACCGGGGATTGTCAGTCTGTGCCGGCTAACCGGGGATTGTCAGTCTGTGCCGGCTAACCGGGGATTGTCGGTCTGTGCCGGCTAATCGGAGACTGCCGGTCTGTGCCACGTAACCGGGGACTGCCGGTCTGTGCCACGTAACCGGGGACTGCCGGTCTGTGCCACGTAACCGGGGACTGCCGGTCTGTGCCACGTAACCGGGGACTGCCGGTCTGTGCCACGTAACCGGGGACTGCCGGTCTGTGCCACGTAACCGGGGACTGCCGGTCTGTGCCACGTAACCGGGGACTGCCGGTCTGTGCCACGTAACCGGGGACTGCCGGTCTGTGCCACGTAACCGGGGACTGCCGGTCTGTGCCACGTAACCGGGGACTGCCGGTCTGTGCCACGTAACCGGGGACTGCCGGTCTGTGCCACGTAACCGGGGACTGCCGGTCTGTGCCACGTAACCGGGGACTGCCGGTCTGTGCCACGTAACCGGGGACTGTCGGTCTGTGCCACGTAACCGGGGACTGTCGGTCTGTGCCACGTAACCGGGGACTGCCGGTCTGTGCCACGTAACCGGGGACTGCCGGTCTGTGCCACGTAACCGGGGACTGCCGGTCTGTGCCACGTAACCGGGGACTGCCGATCTGTGCCGAGTAACTGTCGAGGGTCAGTACCGAGGGAGTGCTGCGCTGTCGAGGGTCAGTACCGAGGGAGTGCTGCACTGTCGAGGGTCAGTACCGAGGGAGTGCTGCACTGTCGAGGGTCAGTACCGAGGGAGTGCTGCACTGTCGAGGGTCAGTACCGAGGGAGTGCTGCACTGTCGAGGGTCAGTACCGAGGGAGTGCTGCACTGTCGAGGGTCAGTACCGAGGGAGTGCTGCACTGTCGAGGGTCAGTACCGAGGGAGTGCTGCACTGTCGAGGGTCAGTACCGAGGGAGTGCTGCACTGTCGAGGGTCAGTACCGAGGGAGTGCTGCACTGTCGAGGGTCAGTACCGAGGGAGTGCTGCACTGTCGAGGGTCAGTACCGAGGGAGTGCTGCACTGTCGAGGGTCAGTACCGAGGGAGTGCTGCACTGTCGAGGGTCAGTACCGAGGGAGTGCTGCACTGTCGAGGGTCAGTACCGAGGGAGTGCTGCACTGTCGAGGGTCAGTACCGAGGGAGTGCTGCACTGTCGAGGGTCAGTACCGAGGGAGTGCTGCACTGTCGGAGGTGGGGCCGTACTGAGGGAGTGCTGCACTGCCCTTCCAACAGTGCAGTACTCCCTCACTGTCAGACCAGACCATGCGGCCTTCATGTTCCTGCTCCCCACCTGTCTTACACTCTGCGAGTCTGTTTGTGAAGCTACTGTTGTGCCCCTTCACTGTTCTTTACTCCTCCTGACACTGTTTCTTTTCTGTAGTTTCAGAGGAGATGGAGCAGAGCGCACTGACACTTTCTACCACCATGAGATCATCAGATAAATCAACCATGAGCCACATGGTAGAGCGAGCTTGTTGCCGTGACTACCAACGCCTCGGCTTGGGCACACTTAGTAACAGTCTGACCAGGTCGAAGAATGAGCCATTCCGAATAACAACAGTAAATCGCATGTACAGTGTCTGCAGGAGGTGAGTTTGTTTATAATCCCCGTCGGGTATGGACATTTTCAGGTATTGTCATTTTATTAAACGCACTTCTAAACTGACCAGAGGGAATAATAATTTGAGTGCAACACCTAAATATTTAGCGGATGCCCCTTGAAATGCTTCCTTATATTATCCTCATAATACTTTCAAATACTTTTGCAGCAGAGGAAGTAAGACTCCGAGATCCCTCACTCTTGTTTTGCTACTTCCAGTCCTCTGGGATTTGGCCTGAGTCGAGCGACCGAAAAAAGACCACAAGGCGACTTGCAATCTTTGAAATAATTCCTTGCGAAACCTGGGAGGGAAGGTGTCATAGCCAGGAGCCTCATCGGCCTTGAGCTTCAACAACCTCCCCAATATGTCCTTTCATGACTTTAAAATGTTTCCGGTTACATTTACCTTTAAACTGTACCCCCAATTCTGGCATTTCTCCCCCATTTCATTGGGAACACTGTTGAATAATAACGATTAAATATTTCAGCAATTTTTCCACCTTTGGACACCACTTCTCCATTGTCCATTTCAATGGGTCAGCCCTTTGCTCCTTTTGTTAATCCTGATGCACTTGAAGAATGCTTTCTTGTGCTTTATGTTTCCAGCTGTTTTCTTCATCATCCCTCTTTGCAGCCCTCATCAGTTTCTTGACACTCCTCAGCCTATGTTTATAGATCTCCCAATCCTGTTCCTTTCCAGAACATTTAAGTGTTTTGAATGCTTTTTCTTTCACCCTAATTCCTTTCACTTATGGTCAGTGTGGTAACACAATTGAAATGTTAATAATCTGCTGGGATTTATTTCGAGGCATAAAACTACAGAGGATGTGCGGGGCTTTGGGAGAATTGGGGTACTGCAGAGATGGGCTTTCATTTCTTGCTTTGAATTTACTAATTAGAAGCATTTTGAGTAGAACATCACACGACTGCCACCTCAGAGCAAGATGCAACTGTCCCCAGACTTGCACTGTAACTGCTGTTGTCCATCCTGAAATTTAGACTATTAGCACAGTTGTGGAATAAAAATTCATCTTCTGTTCAGTGAACATCTGCTAGTTCATCACACTGTAGAGGTAAAGGCAAAGCCAGTGCATCCCTTTCACGGGCACCCAGAGAGCCCATGCTCTGGGGATATCACATCAGCTCATCGCCACATTATATTTCAGCACTTGCACTAACTTTGTGCAAATTTGAATCTGTTGCATCGATTCTGTAACGCAGAAACAGGCCATTCGTCCTAACTGGTCGATGCCGGCATTTATGCTCCGCAGGAACCTCCTCCCACCCCTCTTCGTCTAGCCGTATCACTATATCCTTTTATTCCTTTCTCCATCATGTGCTTATTTAGCTTTCTCTTAAATGCATCTATTCTATTCCTCTCAACTACTCATTGTGATAGTGAGTTCCACATTCTCACTACTCTCTGGGTAAAGAGAAATGGAAGCATTTTCTCTACGTATAGCTCATTTCTTTTCATAATGTTAAAGACCTCTATTAGAACGTAAGAACATAGGAGCAGGAGCCCCTCGAGCCTGCTCCACCATTTAATAAGATCATGCCTGATCTGATCATGGACTCAGCTCCACTTCCCCGCCCGCATCCCTTATCGTTTAAGAAACTGTCAATTTCTGACTTAAATTTATTCAATGTCCCAGCTTCCCCAGCTCTCTGAGGCAGCGAGATTAACAACCCTCAGAGAAGAAATTTCTCTTCATCTCTGTTATAAATGGGCGGCTCCTTATTCTGAGATCATGCCTTCTAGTTCTAGTCTTCCCCCATCAGTGGAAAAATCCTCTCTGCATCCACCTTGTCAAGCTCCCTCATAATCTTATACGTTTCGATAAGATCACCTCTCATTCTTCTGAATTTCAATGAGTAGAGGCCCAACCTACTCAATCTTTCCTCATAAGTCAAACCCCTTATCCCCGGAATCAACCTAGTGAACCTTCTCTGAACTGCCTCCAAAGCAAGTATATCCATTCGTAAATATGGAAAGCAAAACTACACGCAGTATTCCAGGTGTGGCCTCACCAATACCTGTAGCAAGACTTCCCTGCTTTTCTACTCCATCCTCTTTGCAATAAAGGCCAAGATACCATTGGCCTACCTGATCACTTGCTGTATCTGCATACTATTCTTTTGTGTTTCATGCACAACTACCCCCTGGTCCCGCTGTACTGCAGCACTTTGCAATCTTTCTCCATTTAAATAATAACTTGCTCTTTGATTTTTTTTTTCTGCCAAAGTGCATGACCTCACACTTTCCAACATTATACTACATCTGCCAAATTTTTGCCCACTCACTTAGCCTGTCTGTCCTTTTGCAGATTTTTTGTGTCCTCACACATTGCTTTTCCTCCCATCTTTGTATTGTCAGCAAACTTGGCTACGTTACACTCCGTCCCTTCTTCCAAGTCGTTAATATAACTTGTAAATAGTTGGGGTCCCAGCACTAGTGCGGCACTCCACTAGTTACTGGTTGCCAACCAGAGAATGAACCATTTATCCCGACTCTGTTTTCTGTTAGTTAGCCAATCTTCTATCCATGCTAATATATTACCCCCAACCCGTGAACTTTTATCTTGTGCAGTAACCTTTTATGTGGCACTTTGTCAAATGCCTTCTGGAAGTCCAAATACACCACATCCACTGGTTCCCCTTTATCCACCCTGTTTGTTACATCTTCAAAGAACTCCAGCAAATTTTTCAAACATGACTTCCCTTTCATAAATCCATGCTGGCTCTGCCTGAGCGAATTTTGCTTTTCCAAATGTCCTGCTACTGCTTTAAAAATGGACTCCAACATTTTCCCAACCACAGATGTTAGGCTAACTGGTCTATAGTTTCCTGCTTTTTGTCTGCCTCCTTTTTTAAATAGGGGCGTTACATTGGAAAACTGCAAATCTGCTGGGACCTCCCCAGAATCCAGGGAATTTTGGTAAATTACAACCAATGCATCCACAATCCCTGCTACTACTACTTAAGACCCTAGGATGCAAGCCATTAGTTCCAGGGGATTTATCTGCCTTAAGTTCCTGCCCCCCTTTAGCCCTTAGACTATCCACTATCAGATCCAAGGTCACCCCAAGCCTTCTCTTTTCTAGAGAAAAGAGCCCCATGTTCAACCTTTTCTGATGAGTATAACCTCTCAGTTCTGATTTCATCCTTGTAAATCTTTTTTGCACCTTCTCCGGTGCCTCTGGAATTCCCCCCCCCTAAATCTCTCTACCTCTCTCTCCTTCTTTAAGACACTCCTTAAAACCCACCTCTTTGACCAAGCTTTTAGTCACCTGCTCTAATTTCTCCTTATGTAGCTCGGTGTCAATTTTTTTGTCTCATAACACTCCTGTGAAGCGCCTTAGGATGTTTTACTACGTTAAAGGCGTTATATAAATACAAGTTATGTATTTTACAATCATTATTTTAAACCTTGTATTATGTTTGCTATTGTCTGGATGTTTCCCTACGCTTACTTAGCTTATCTGCTCTGGTTCATTTCCCATTACTAGATCCAGCAGTGATTGTCTTGTTGGATTTCTTACATATTGAGTAAGAAAGGAGTCCTGAACACACTGTCAAAACTCCATTTCCTTTTCCGCATTACCTACATCTTGCCAGTTAATTTGGGGGTAGATGAAATCTTCCATGTTCGTTATTCTATGGGGGCGGGGTAAATTGCCTTTTTTTTAAAAAAATGCCCATTAGCGCCTCTAAGAGGCGGTAACAGGGCGGTAAGGCCTTTCCAACCGGGGGCAGGCGATGGGGCCAGCCCATCCGCAATTGCCCCCGAGTTTCTGCTGTGCCCGGAGCTCCGACCTGTTGTCAGTTACGTGCTGACCCTTTTCTGCCCCACGGGGGAAATTGCCCCGTGGGAGAGCAGTCGGCGACTCCGACAGCTTCGCGTGGTGGGAAGCTGCCAGTGGCAGGGCAGTGCGGCCTTCCTTTAAGGGGAGGGCGCATCACCGCAGCCGCCATTTTGTTGTAATTGTCGGCAGCCCAGCATCCCCTCGAGTGCCAGGCTGCTAGCCAGGCCGAACCCCTCCCTGGTTGCCCAGTGGGCTCCATGGAGGCCTCGCTGCCTCGCAGCGGCACTTCCGCGTCACGTTGAAGTCATCGCTCCGCTCCGCTCTGCTCCCGACCCGATCCCAACTCCAACAGCGCCCCAAAGCACTGAGAGTCGGTGTCAGTGTTAAAGAGCAGAATTTTCCGGCTCTTCCCTCCGACTCCCGCCAGGTGCGAAATTTCTGGCTAATTCAAAGTGCCCTCCCCAGTTTCTCACTGAGGGCAATGTAGGCCCTTATATCTTTTATTCATTTCATAGATTTGCCTACATAGTTCTTCCTCCACTTCCCTTCCACTATTAGATGATCTGTAGAATATCTTATTAGCAAATTGATTCCTTCTTATCCTTTATCTCAATCCATATGGATTCTGTTTCTATACTACTGTTGTGTCCCTTTTTTCTACAGCCATTATGTTACCTCCAATTAGTACAGCAACCCATCTGTAAACAGGATGCTTTGTGCACTGAATAAATCCATGGTCCACCTAGAGAGAAAGTGCAAAGTTGCTGAATCTGAAAGCAGAGGACCTTAGTAATATCATTCATTTGTCTGAAAGGCAGAAGGTATTGAGATGTCAGCAGGATGGATTTTTGATTGACCAAATATTTTTCCATTTCAGTTACCCCAGCCTCCTGATTATCCCGCAGACCATACAAGACAGTACGATGCAACGCATCTCACGGTGTTACAGACAGAACCGCTTCCCCGTTGTATGTTGGAGGAATTCCCGCACAAAAGCCGTGCTCCTGCGATCTGCTGGGCTGCATGGGAAGAGTGTCGTTGGCCTCTTCAAGTCTCAGAATGCATCAGCTGCAGGTACTAACTGATGACAAAGTGAGGAACAAACATATTACAGGCACGGAGCCATTACAGGCAGTGCGAGTGTGGGTGCTCTCAGTCTTTGTGATTTTTGATTTGAGATATTTTATCATAGAAACATAGAAAATAGGTGCAGGAGTAGGCCATTCGGCCCTTCGAGCCTGCACCGCCATTCAATGAGTTCATGGCTGAACATGCAGCTTCAGTACCCCATTCCTGCTTTCTCGCCATAACCCTTGATCCCCCGAGTAGTAAGGACTTCATCTAACTCCTTTTTGAATATATTTAGTGAATTGGCCTCAACAACTTTCTGTGGTAGAGAATTCCACAGGTTCACCACTCTCTAGGTGAAGAAGTTTCTCTTCATCTCGGTCCTAAATGGCTTACCCTTTATCCTTAGACTGTGACCCCTGGTTCTGGACTTCCCCAACATTGGGAACATTCTTCCTGCATCTAACCTGTCTGAACCCATCAGAATTTTAAACATTTCTATGAGGCCCCCTCTCATTCTTCTGAATTCCAGTGAATACAAGCCCAGTTGATCCAATCTTTCTTGCTAGGTCAGTCCCGCCATCCCGGGAATCAGTCTGGTGAATCTTCGCTGCACTCCCTCAATAGCAAGAATGTCCTTCCTCAAGTTAGGAGACCAAAACTGTACACAATACTCCAGGTGTGGCCTCACCAAGACCCTGTACAACTGTAGCAACACCTCCCTGCCCCTGTACTCAAATCCCCTCGCTATGAAGGCCAACATGCCATTTGCTTTCTTAACCACCTGCTGTACCTGCATGCCAACCTTCAATGACTGATGTACCATGACACCCAGGTCTCGTTGCACCTCCCCTTTTCCTAATCTGTCACCATTCAGATAATAGTCTCAAATTATCAAATTGCTTTATTTGTTGGTGTTTTGAGCTGTGATTCAAATCTGTGTAAATGCCCCTCTTCTTCATTTAGTGAAGCTCTTCTTAAGAAATATATTTTTCTGTTTCAGGTCCTTCCCAGACAGACTCCACCAGTTTAGAGCAAGAGAAGTATTTACAGGCAGTGATAAACTCCATGCCGCACTACGCAGACACGGGTGGTCGCAACACTCTCAGCGGATTTACGTCTGCTCACATGAACAGCTCAGGTTTGTTGTGCCTTTCTGTAAAATCTTTCTCTTTGTCAAGAAGTTATCAATGAGGTAAAATGTGTACCGGGTGCATCTGGAGGGCATTGAACTACAAGTTATACTGACACTGCAGATCAATGGTGAGGCCATTTCTGGAGTATGGATGCAATTCTGGTCATCCTGCCTCATGAGAGTAGTTTCCAATCTCTAATCTTGCTTAGGCTTGTGAATATTGTACATGCGCCCTCAAGTCCTGTCCAAGGGCAAGAATTTCTTTACTCTTACTTCAACCACATCTTTCATTGTTTAAGGACTGCAAAATGGCCACTTTGCCATTGAAGTGGCAAGCTGAATGCTTGGTTTTATATCGAGGCATAGAATACAAAAGCAAGGCGTTAATGTTGAAGTACTATAAAGCCCTGTTCGGTTGCAGTTGGAGTATTGGGTACCATCATAGGAATGCAGTGGAAACAGTGCCAGTGAATTCACTTGATGCTCTTCGGGATCAGGAGTGACATTTATGAAAAGGAGATTCATCTCTGCTAGTCTGTCGTCAGCCAGCTCACCCTCTCTAGGTCTGTCACCGGCCAGCTCACCCTCTCTAGGTCTGTCACCGGCCAGCTCACCCTCTCCAGGTCTGTCACCGGCCAGCTCACCCTCTCCAGGTCTGTCACCGGCCAGCTCACCCTCTCCAGGTCTGTCACCGGCCAGCTCACCCTCTCCAGGTCTGTCACCGGCCAGCTCACCCTCTCCAGGTCTGTCACCGGCCAGCTCACCCTCTCCAGGTCTGTCACCGGCCAGCTCACCCTCTCCAGGTCTGTCACCGGCCAGCTCACCCTCTCCAGGTCTGTCACCGGCCAGCTCACCCTCTCCAGGTCTGTCACCGGCCAGCTCACCCTCTCCAGGTCTGTCACCGGCCAGCTCACCCTCTCCAGGTCTGTCACCGGCCAGCTCACCCTCTCCAGGTCTGTCACCGGCCAGCTCACCCTCTCCAGGTCTGTCACCGGCCAGCTCACCCTCTCCAGGTCTGTCACCGGCCAGCTCACCCTCTCCAGGTCTGTCACCGGCCAGCTCACCCTCTCCAGGTCTGTCACCGGCCAGCTCACCCTCTCCAGGTCTGTCACCGGCCAGCTCACCCTCTCCAGGTCTGTCACCGGCCAGCTCACCCTCTCCAGGTCTGTCACCGGCCAGCTCACCCTCTCCAGGTCTGCACTTCACCTGTTCAAGTTCAGCACTCTGCTCTGAGCTCTGTCGCATTTTGTCCTTTCCTTCTGTACCTCTGGTGATATAGAACCTTTCCTTGACTTGTCTTGTTATATTTTGGGGAACCTTTCCTTCTGTGTCCTGTTACATTCTGGGGAATCTTTCCTTGACCTGTGTTTGGTTATATTCTGGGGGTTCCTTTCCTTGACTTGTATCCTGTTATATTCTGTAGACTCGTCTGATAAGCAGAGGCAGCCAAAGATTGGTGTGCTGATGAAACAGGTGATGGGTGGAAAGGAAGACATGTCGAGCACTTTTAGTCGCGGAGGTGAGAGTTACTCTGAATCCCTGTGGCGTGTATACAATTAACATGATATATCTTTCGGTGATTTATCGTTAAGATTCTTTTCCTTCAAAACTCCTCATTGTTTCTGAGCTGTTTCCTTGGTTGAAGTTTTCCTCCAGCAGGGAGAATGGGTGAGTGGCGTTGCTGGTTGGACTGTCAGCGCTGATACTTGTGCTGTTCTCTGCTTCAGTCGGTTGGAGCCCCATGTCTCCTTCCCATGTAGACAGAACCTGCCCAACAGAGCGTGGGGCTCAGAGGCAGACCAGCAACCATTTAGAGAGAGTACTGGGCTGGGACAACAGGGCACATCCAGGATTTGTAGCAGGGGGAAGGAATGGGGCATAATTGTAGAATTTATAGCGCAGAAGGAGAACTTTCAGCTCATTGTGGCTGTACCTACTAAAAGGAAGTAGGGGTGGGAAGTACGTTCTGCCCCACCACCCCCTCCCCCCATTCCCACCAGTGATTGTACCTGATTCAGTTGTACCTGAATCCCTGTGGCGTGTAACATGATATATCTTTCGGTGATTTACCCGCCTATGTGTGTAGCCCACCATGTCTAGAAATTCTCTGTTCCTATATCGTGTGTATATTAAAGTAATTGCTGTTTGAGTGGAATAAGATTGGCAATTTTAGTGACTGGATGTTGCGCTAGGTGTCTAGCCTGTGCCTGCCTCTTACCTGCCACTGCACCAAAAGTACCAGCTGCATGCACTGATATTAGTTCATGTTAAAAGACACTAGTCCTTCACTTTGAGGGCTGGGAGGTTTGTTTGGTGGAAATACACCACTGACATCTGCAATGAAATATTTTATTTACATTTCAGAGCTCTGTGCTACTGAAGTAAAAACAAATCTGAGCAATGGTGGCTATCGTAGTTTGTGATGCAGACACCGAACGCCACTCGAGTGCAATGGCCTGAGAGTACACTAGAATTTTACAAACATATTTATGTGGCCAATTGGAATGGCCAATTCCACAGACCTGCAAGGGTCTGATGGGGAACAAAATCCAGAGTTTTACCTCCTCTGACCATAAGCATTCAGCTCCCTCCAGAGGAGAGCGCATTGGTTTAGAAACGTCCGACTCTGATTGGAGGAACCAGTGAATGAGACAACATGCCCCTAATGGGCAGTGAAAGTGGGACTACTGTGCACCCTGTGCATAGCACTCGAGCAGTGTCTGAAATGACATGGTTAGCTCATTTTATTAATGTGCCCTGTACTAGGCTGTAATGGATATCAGTGTGCCCTCTACTAGACTGTAGTGGGTTTGAGTGTGCCGTGTGGTAAACTGTCATGGGTAACGATGTGCCTCTAAATGTCAGTGACACCTCTGCAGTGTCAGTACATTGTTGTGATAACTGTTCAAAGGCAGTCTTGTATATCTGTCCAGTGCCAGTACCACACTGCGTGATGTATGATTAATGTTGTGGGTTCTGTGGTTTCATTGTGTGATTATCTTGTGCTGTCTCATTCTTGAAGCAAGTCAGCGACTGATTTTTGTGGTGTGCCTTCTCAGTACTAGGACACAGAGCCAGAGTCATCACTCTGGCAAATCCAAGGGCCACAACGAAGGGGAGAGAGAGCCCTCAAGGTATTGTACTTGAATGCAAGGAAAGTAACCTATTCTATCCTTGTGTTTGAAAGGGCTAACACCAAGAATAACCAGATAATAACCCGTTACAGAATGTACAAACTGACGCTGCCTGTTCTAATACTCTTAACGCCATGTTTCACTCGCCTGACTAACTTAGTTGCAACTTAAGCCTTCTCAGTGACATATGAAGCTGAAAGGGGTGAATGGGGTGATATTAACTCTCTCTCACTGTGCACAGTAATTACCTGTCAGGGACCAAAAATCAATTTCCCATATTTTTGTGTTTATCAGACATTATACTATCCATAATATATTAAAAAATCTTTTCTGCATGCACCTGCTCCCTACAAAACCTTACTTTACATTGTTAACTTTTCCATTATAAATTCCTATGCCTACATTTATAACGAAAACTGTGTATGTGCACTTGTCGTGCTGTAATTATGCCCTCACCAATGGGGGTGCTGTAGACCCTCATGTTTTGCATCTCCTAGCTCCTCAGCTGGTACTACTTTGCTGCCCTAATTGCTGTAAATGTTTCTGTTTTAACAATAAGTAGGAATATAAAAGCAAGGTATTACGTAAAATTGACAATATATGACATTAAAATGGGAACTGAATTAGATCTGTGTGCCCTGGTGCAGTTATCGCCCCGCCCTAGAAACCTGCTTCACCAGCAGGCTGCACTTGCATGGTCACTGGCTGCTCCCTCTCACCCTAATTCCCACTCGAACAGTGGCTTCTGGCCCCCTTAATACCCCTGCTTGCCCCAGACTTTTCCTGGAGTTAACTGGGAGACAGCTCTTGGATCTATACAGGTGGGATTATCTAAAGCACTAACACACGACTTTATAACAACAACAACTTTTATTTATATAGTGCCTTTAACGTAGTAAAATATCCCAAGGTGCTTCACAGCAGTGTTATAAGACAAAACAGATAAATTTGACACTGAGCCACATGAAGAAATTACAGCAAATGACCAAAAGCTTGGTCAAAAAGGTAGGTTTTTAAGGAGCATCTTAAAGGAGGAAAGAGAGGTTTAAGAAGGAAGTTCCAGAGCTTATAGTCCAAGCAGCTGAAGGCACGGCTACTGATAGTTGAGGAGCTATAATCAGGAATGCTCAAGATGGCAGAATTTGAAGAGCGCAGACATCTCGTGAGGTTGAGGTTGAAAGAGATTAGAGGTGGGGAGGGGTGAGTATTTGTAAACCAGGATGAGAATTTTGAAATCGAGGCATTGCTTAACCGGGAGCCATTGTAGAGCAGCGATCGCAGGGGTGATGGGTGAGCGGAACTTGGTGCGAATTAGGACTACCGAGTTTTGGATGACCTCAAGTTTACATAGGGTAGAATGTGGGAGGCCAGCCAGTAATGTGTTGGAATAGTCAGGTCTAAAGGTAACAACAGTAAATGCCAAAACTTGCCTAAATAAAACTTTAAGAATTGCCTTGCTGTTTTTCAAACATTTCCTTGCTTTGCTCTTCAGCTAGAGAATATAAAGGAATACAATCTGGCAGGGAGGGAACATTTACCCAGCATTCAGAGCTGCCCGAACTCTGAGCAGTAGAACAGTATTTTGGAGTCTTGCTGATTTACTGCTTGGAATTGTGCCTTCGACAAAAGTAACACTACAGTATTGTGTAATCCTGAGCTGCATTTTGACCCCTCTTCCTCTCCCCGCATCCATCCCTTTTTCCCTCCCTTAGAGCATGGATCCAGAACCACAGCTCTTGAGATGGGGACAGGGAATCAGAATGAATGATGCTGGTGTCTTGCAGCGCTACAGATCCTATTTAGGATGGGAGGTTGGATCTGATATTTACTGTAACTGGAGGAGTGATAACCGAGCTTTAACAGTTGGTTTGTCCTCTTTCTCTTCCAGGGAAATGGGGTAGCATTCGGGGCAGTGGGCGACTGAGTGCTTATTCCCTGAATTCAGACGTAGGGATCCGGCTTGCTGGCAAAGAAACATTGTCCCCACAGGCAAATGGGGGCCCGTCAGACTCTCACTACTTCAGGCAGCAGCGAGCCGGCCTGTACATTATCGGAGAGAAATCCCAGCTAAAGGTGAGAACAATCTCTTTAACCCTTGTGACAGACTCCTGCATTTCTGGTTCAATGGGTTGAAGAAGGAAGAGTGTGTATGAAGACAGATCGAAGGGATGAAGAATCTCTCTCTCTCTCGGGCTACTGGGTCAGACCTGGAGTCAGTGTTGTCTAGTCGGGATGGGGGATTTGATGTTGCAGCACACTAGAAATATTATCCCTTTATTTCCAGATTATTGATCAGTGTGTGTGTGGGCCTCACCATTGATACATTAACAGATCTGGCAGTCCAGTGTACACTAAATCCCAAAGCTTGCAATGCTTTAGGTAGATTTCAAACTTGGCATGATAATTTCACCGGGACCACAGGATGTCAGATAGAAAACTTGATGATCCAACGTCTATTTGCATTGGAGACCTGACTTGGAATCCAGTAAAAGTCCCCCTCTGTCGGTGATTGCAGTGCCATATATCAGATCCTTGCAATCCAGTGTGTCATCGTATTGCTTGATACACCAGTCTGGAGGAGTGCTCCTGTGTCATCTAGATACAAATGAACGAGGCGACTGGTTTCAGACTGGTCTGCTGGACTGAGATTGTGAATGAAGTTTTGGTGTATTGATGGCTGAGGGTCTTTCAAAAGTTGCATAGTTGCGTGCTGAATTTGCAATGGTATGCAGGATACGGATAACATCTAGTTCTTTGCCCAGGGAGCGAAACAAGATCCTCTACAGCAGTGGGAGGTTGTCCCCATCGAGATATTTGATGTCCGACACGTGAAAACCAGCTTTAAGAAGTTGATGAAGGCATGTGTGCCAAGCTCTTCTAAACCCACTGAGCCCACCCTTTCCTACTATCGTTCATTAGAGGAATCAGACTGGCTCTCACAGGTATTTCAGTTACACTCCCTCCTCCTACTCTGACTGCACCCACCTACCTGCCCCATCCCCCCCCCCCCGCTCTGACCCCCTCTTCCCCCTTCCCCCCCCGCTCTGACCCCCTCTCTTCCCCCCTCCCGCTCTGACCCCCTCTTGCCCCCCCTCCTGCTCTGACCCCCTCTTCCCACCCCCCCCCTGCTCTGACCCCCTCTTCCCCCCCCCCCCGCCTGCTCTGACCCCTCTCTTCCCCACTCCATCCCCCCACTCTGACCCCTCTTCCCCCCCCCCCTCCCGCTCTGACCCCCTCTCTTCTGACCCCCTCTCCCCCACCCCCCTCCCGCTCTGACCCCTCTCTTCCCCGCTCTGACCCCCCCTCTCTTCCCCCCCCTCTCTTCCCCCCCCCCTCTCTTCCCCCCCCCCCTCTCTTCCCCCCCCCCTCTCTTTTCCCCCCCCCCCTCCCGCTCTGACCCCCTCCCCTCCCGCTCTGACCCCCTCTTCCCCCCTCTCGCTCTGACCTCCCCCTACCCCTCTGACCACTCCATTTTCTGTTACTAGCTGCACAAGTTGCTCCAGGTCTCGGTGCTAGTTGTCGAGTTGTTGGACAACGGATCCTCGGTGCAGATCAGTCTGGAGGATGGCTGGGATGTGACCACTCAGGTACCTGCCATTAATTATCAAGCCGGGGTCTGTAGCCTTAATTAAAAAAAAAAAGGACTTTACTTCATGATTACTGCTGCATATTGTGATTTTTTTTATATTTGTAAGAAAAGGAGTGTGTGTTTTTGCTGATTTTTTTTTTTTGTCCTGGACCCTGTCCTGGAGCTGCTGACTTGTTGGGGTTCAGGATCCACAGTCACTGGCTGTCCACCTCTGTTATAGATCCAGCATGGACTATCCTTTCATTTTCCCTTAGGTGTGTTTTAGCAGAATTGTTGATAGGTTAGATTGTGTGGGATGAGCAATAAGATAAATTATGGGAAGGTACGTGTGAGGAGCAGTGAGAGGGTGGACACAATACTGACTGCTTACCTCTGCAGTTACTGTGGTAAATGTTTGGCCACTGGCAGTAACTACCCGACAAGCTGAGAACAGCTGCGTACCTTACAGAATAGTCTCTCGGGTGCACCTACAAGATCCTATGGCACTATTGGAAGAAGAGCAGGAAAGTTATCCCCGATGCCCTGATCAATATTTACCCCTCAACCAGCACCTAAGACAATAGGGTCTGGTCATTATCACATTTGTGGGAGCTTGCTGTGTGCAAATTGGCTGTCGTGTTTCCCATATTAAAACAGTGACTACACTTCAAAAATCCTTCATTGGCTGTAAATTGCTTTGCAACGGCCTGAGGACGTGAAAGGCGCTGTACAATCACAAATCTTTTCTTTAGATGCTGAAGAGAGAATTGACTTGCAATGACATAAAATCCATTAAAAAATCCCTAAAAATGCAAACCAAGGACTGGGGTTCATTTCTAGAGAAATAGAATTCAAAAGGAGAGAAGTTAACTTAAACTTGTATCATATCTTGGTTAGACCACACTTGGAGTACTGTGAACAATTCTGGTCTCCATATTATAAAAAGGAAATGGAGGCACTGGAGAAGGTGCAAAAAAGATTTACTAGAATGATATCAGAACTGAGAGGTTATAATTATCAAGAGAGTTTGAACAAGCTTGAACTCTTCTGTCTAGAAAAGAGAAGGCTGAGGGGTGATGTGATAGAAATTTTCCAGGTTATGAAAGGGTTTGATAGGGTAGATGTAGAGGAGATGTTTCCAATGTGGAGGAGCTGAAAACTAGGGGCCATAAATATAAGATAGTCTCTAATAAATCCATTGGGGAATTCAGGAGAAACGCCTTCACCCAGAGAGTGGTTAGATTATGGAACTCGCTACCACAGGGAGTAGTTGAGGCGAATAGCACAGATGCATTTAAGGGGAAGCTAGATAAACACGAGAGAGAAAGGAATAGACGGGTGAGATGAAGTAGGGCGAGAGGAGCTTGCCATGGCACCACAGAGGGCCATGGGATCAGCTAGCTTCCCTGTGAATTTTCTGACTTGTTCTTGAATTCCCTTCAGGTAGTGTCTTTGGTGCAGTTGCTGTCTGATCAACATTACAGGACATTGGAAGGCTTCCGCCTTCTCGTGGAGAAGGAGTGGCTATCATTTGGGCACCGTTTCAGCCATCGTGGTGCTCAGACAATGGCCAGTCAGAGCAGTGGCTTCACCCCAGTCTTCCTCCAGTTTCTGGACTGTGTACATCAGGTAGGTGCATAGTATTGTGGCCCCATGCTCTTCGACCTTGTTTACTCATTGCAAGGCGAGATCGCACTGCACTGTGGCATGTGCACCAGAACACGGGCTGGGGGTAATTCACTGTGCTTTACGGTGGGTCTGTGGATGGGTCCATTGGTATACTTGTGCAGCGGAAGTGCTGAATTGTACCAACATTTTCGATCTGGATTTGCAGGTGTCTGCCCCATGTAGATTGAGGCTCACAGACCAGGGCCCTGACCAGTACCATGCTCAGTGTTTCACACACGAAACCCAAATCTCTCTCCCTTGGTGCATCAGTACCACTGTGTCACTGACTGGAGTTTAAGGGAACATCTACTCCGTGTGGTGTTATGGGGTGTGGAGCATGGCAGGGAAGGACATGTGGGATTTGGGCAGACGACTGAGGAGACCTGGAGACTGAAGATTACAATAACCTTAATTTTGTTGATGATGTCAGTTAATTTGATACAGTATCCAGGTTTCCTAGCTGTTGAACACAAACAAGATGAAGAGTGGTGTCAGAACTTTGACAAGAATATTTAGCGAGGGACCAGATTGAATCCTTAAGCCCCTCAAAAAACCCACTGCGCAGGCAGTAATGTTGCCTAAATGTGACTCACTGACCAGTTCCGATCGTATTAGCATTTACACGACCCATCGTCAATTAGCATACGCACAGGGTACTGAGTGAATTCATTAACTCTGTCTTGTCAGATCAAGGAAGAAATCAGACAACATCATGTATTAACCTCATAATTGTAATTAGCTGCATTTAAACTAGACATTAAATAAGTGATTATTTAGTAGATGGGGGTTACCAAAGCAGCTCAGATATATCTCAGTAATCCAGCATTAACTGGGCTACTAATTATCAATTTACAGTTGGGATCAATGTCTGAGATTGATTTAAATTGATGAGATTAAGTTCCAATTGGACTTATTGTTCGACCAGTTACCAGCTTTAGATAGCCAGTCTATTGAACAGAGTACTCTGCATCCTCACAGTTACGTTCTACCCCCCCCCCCTTTCTCCACAAGCTCCTCTCCCTCTCCCCCACCCCCACTACCCCTATAAGTAGAGTAGGCTGTCTGCTTACTTCCTTTCTGTTCTTTTTAGATCCATTTGCAGTTCCCGATGGAGTTTGAGTTCAGTCTGTACTACCTGAAATTCCTGGCATATCATTATGTGTCCAACCGCTTCCGAACCTTCTTGTTGGACTCCGACCACGAAAGGATCGAACTTGGTAAAACCACAGCCAGCTGCTTTGTGTGTGTGTGTGTGTGGAGGGGGATAGTGTGGGTGGGGTGGGGTGGGTGCGGTGCGAGCGATCTCTTTAGTTTTCCCGGGAGCCAATGTGAAATTCGAGCAGTCGGCTGGGATCCTCACCAATGCTGCCGGAAACATCAATCTCTAATCAGATACCAGGAGCTCCTGGTGATGAACAGCGAATCAAGTAGAGTTCTGATTGTTCAGTTCAATTGGTAGCACTGTCCTCAAGCTGCACTCTGGAACTCAATGCAGGCCGACGTGTTGAAGGAGTTCTGTTCTCTGCGTAAGTTATTAAAAGTTGGAATGGGAAGGCTGATGGGTTGGTTTTCTGGCAGGCTGAGATTAAACTGATTCAAGAGCCTTACTCATCCCATTCTACCTTGTATACAATAGCATTTCTCTTAAACTCAAAAAAAAAGCAAGACTTGCATTTATATGTCGACTTTCACGACCACCCAACTGACTCAATCTGAGATGTGAAAGGACACTGTGCAATCCCCTTTAGCACAAAAATAATCATTACTCCTGGAGCCCTTCCTCCCCTCTGGGGCTAGATTTGAACAGATCCCAAAAGTAAGCAGGTGGAATTAAACTAAATGTGAAGAAAAACACCAGTGCAGATTCGATGTCTGTAACATTCTATAAACCACTGTGAAAGAATAGAGACTGATTCATTTTGTAGCCAGCCATGATGGTAGTCCAGATGTAGTTTTACAGGAGTTCTGTCTGTATCCCACAGGATTAATGTATGAAGAGAAAGGGGAGAGGAAGAACCAACACACGTACAAGTCTGTGTGGGACTACATTGACCGGCTGAGTAAGAAAACGCCAATCTTCTTCAATTACTTGTATGCACCTGAGGATGGAGAGGTGAGGAGGAGCTTCTGGCTATTTGCTGTGGAGGTGGGGGATTTCATCGAACAACGTGATTCTTTGTGGGCTTTGTTTCTATATACCCATTAATTTTTGATCTAACCATACTGACCGTTTCTGTAACCCCACTAACTATTGATTTAACCATGCTGACTGTTTCCATGTACATAGATCATTAAAATATCCTGAACGAGTACAAAAAATAATCAAAAAGGCTAATGGAATGTTGGCCTTTATATCTAAAGATATACAAGGGGGTAGAAGTCAGGCTACAGCTATGCAAAGCCCTGGTTAGACCATACCTGGAATACTGTGTTAAGTTCTGGGCACCACACCTTGGGAAGGAGAGATTGCAACCTGGATTCACCAGAATGATACCTGGACTCCAAGGGTTGAATTACACAAACTAGGGTTGTATTCCCTGGATTTTAGAAGATTATGGGGTGATTTGATTGAAGTTTTCAATAAATTAAGGGGAACTGATCGGGTAGATAGAGAGAAACTATTTCTGCTTGTTGGGAAGTCTAGGACTATGGGACTAAAAGTTAGAGCCAGGCCTTTCAGGAGTGAAACTAGGCACATTTCTATAAAGGGTGCAACAGGTGGTAGAAGTTTGGAACTCTCTTCTGCAAATTGCAGTTGATGCTGGGTCAATTGTTAATTTCTGTTAACCAAAGGTATTAGGGGCTTATGAGGCAAAGGTGGGTATATGGAGTTAGGTCACATCAGTCATGATCACATTGAATGGCGGAACAGACTCAAAGGGCTAAGTGGCCTACTCCTGTTCCTAGCTTCCTCTAACCCCACTGATTATTGGTCTAATTGCATTGACAGTTTCTAAATCCCACTGACTTTCCTCCTGTAAAACTCCAGGTTCTGAGGCCATATGGTAACATTTCCAACCTGAAGGTCTGGGATTATTACACACATGAGACGCTTTCTGAAGGGCCGTCATATGACTGGGAGCTGGTGTATGGTCGACGAGAACACATGGATGAGGGGGAAAGAACGGATACCATGGCTCCTCAGACACAACGCAAGATTATCTGGCCCTGTTACGACAACCAAAACAAGATGGAGCCAGATGCCATCAGCAAACTGTTAGAGGTAAAGTATGGACTGATGGGTCAGCCCCAGACCCAATATGTGGACAATTGATCTGGGAGTGTGGACAGTCTGCGGGTCAGAACCAGACCTAATATATGGGCGGTGTTTGCAGATCAGTGCCAGACCTAATATATGGGCATTGTCTGCAGGTCAGCCCCAGACCTATTTTGTGGTCAGTGTCTGAGGGTCATCCCTAGAACCAATATGTGGGCAGTGTCTGAGGGTCATGTGTGAGTCAGCGGGCAGCCAATTTCCTTCAGCTTCTATGCTGCTGAACCCTTGAGAAAGTACTATCAGTCTGTGAATGTACATACTATCAGTCTGTGATAGTGGTGTGTCGGATGTTTGGGCCCCACTCTCAATGGGAGTGAGTGGGGGGAGGGGGCATGAATCCGATCACCTGTCCTTGTGTCTGACAGTGGGGGAGCCATGCAGCTGGTCGCCTGTCCTTGTGTCTGATAATGGAGAGGGGGGCATGAATCCGATTACCTATCCTTGTGTCTGACAGTGGGGGGGCCATGCAGCTGGTCGCCTGTCCTTGTGTCTTGACAGTGGGGGGTGGGACCATGAATCTGATCACCTGTCCTTGTGTCCGACAGGAGATGCAATTGCTGGAGTGTGAGCTGGGCCAAGTGCCGGACAAATGGAAGGAGGCTTGGGACAAGATCAAAACAACCCAGCGGACGGAGAGTAAGCAGGAGGGTAAGGTAGGTGAGCACTCGGGCACCAACACGTGTTCAGAGGATGTGGACTGCCTTTATTGCCCAACCATAGTTGACCTTGAGGAAGTGATGGTGAGCTGCGAATGCCTTGCTCCTCCATAGTGTTTGTGGTTTGTCAGGCTTGTGTTGTACCCGGGTACTGCTGAGGCTCTGACTCTCAAATAAGAAAAGACAAAAATGTGGAGCCGCCAGCTCACCTGGCACAGACAGCAGGTGTGGATTAGAGGAAGGTGCATGTCAAGACCAATATGTTGAGGAACCAACTAGGGGACAGGCTATTTTAGATGTACTATTGTGTAATGAGACAGGGTTAACTAGTAATCGTATAAAAAGAAAGACAGACTTGGATTTATACAGCGCCTTTCATGACCACCAGATGTCTCAAAGCACTTTACAGCTAATGAAGTACTTTTGGAGTGCAGACAGTGTTGTAATGTAGGAAACATGGCAGCCAATCTGCGCATAAGTAAGCTCCCACAAACAGCAATGTGATAATGACCAAATAATCTGATTTTTTGATTGAGGGATAAATATTGGCCAGGACACCGGGAATAACTCCCCTGCTGTTCTTCAAAATAGTGCCATGGGATCTTTTGCATCCACGTGAGAGGTCAGATGGGGCCGCGGTTTAACATCTCATCCAAAAAGGATATAGTAAAGAATCCTCGAGGGAAGAGTGATCATAATATTATAGAATTTCAAGGGTTTGAGAGTGACATTCTTAAATATGAAATTAGAGTCTTAACCTTAAATAAAGCTAATTACATAAGTGTGAGGGATGAGTTGGCTAAGGTAGATTGGGAAAGTAGATTAAAAGGTATGATAGTAGATAAATAGTGGCAAACATTTAAAGAAATATTCCACAATTCTCAATGAATAAACATTCCATTGAGAAATAAAAAATCCATGGGAAAAATGATCCATCCGTGGCTAAGAAAGTTAAGGATAGTATTAGATTAAACAAAGAGGCTTATAATGTTGCGAAGAATAGTCGTAATCCTAAAGATTGGGAGAGCTTTAGAAACCTGCAAAGGATGACTGAAGAATTGATAAAAAGGGAGAAAATAGAATCTGAGAGTAAATTAGCAAGAACTATATAACCAGATTGTTGGAGCTTCTACAAGTATGTAGCAAGGAAGCGAGTAGCAAAAGTAAGTGCTGGTCCCTTAGTGGCTCAGACAGAAGAAATTATGTTGGGGAACGAAATGGCTGATATTTTGTACATGTCTTCACAGTAGAAGACACAAAAAGCATACCAAAAATAGTGAGGAACTAAGGACTAATGAGAGAGGAACTTAAAGTAATCAATATCAGAGAAAAATTAATTTAAGAAATTAATGGGACTAAAAGCCAATAAATCCCCTAAACCTTATGCTACTATATTACCCCCCAACCCCATGAGCCCTTATCTTGCGTAACAACCTTTTATGTGATACCTTATCAAATGCCTTTCGGAAATCCATATATACCACATCCACTTACTTCCCTTTATCTACCCTGCTAGTTATATCCTCAAAAAACTCTAATAAATTTACATCTTAGGCTTCTAAAAGAGGTGTCTGCAGCGATAGTGGATGCATTGGTTATGATCTTTGAACATTCCCTAGCTTCTGGAATAGTCACACTGGATTGGAAGGTAGAAAATGTAACCCTGCTATTCAAGAAAGGAGGGAGAGAGAAAATGGGGAACTACAGGCTAGTTAGCCTGAAATCAGTTGTTGGGAAAATACTGGAATCAATTATTAAGGAAGTGGTAACAGCGCACTTAGAAAATCAGAGTATGATTAGACAGAGTCAACCTGCTTTTATGAAAGGGAAATCCTGCTCGTCAGGAACAGAGAGTAGGGATAAACAGGTTGCTTTCAGGTCGGCAGGCTGTAACTAGTTAGGTGCTGCAAGGATCAGTGCTTGGGCCTCAGCTATTTACAATCTATATTAATGACTTAGGTGAAGGGACCCAGTGTAATGTATCCAAATTTGCTGATACAAAGCTACGTGGGAAAGTAAGCTGTGAGGAGGACACGAAGAGCCTACAAAGGGATATAGACAGTGAGTGGGCAATGAGGTGGCAGATGCAGTATAATGTGGGGAAATGTAAGGTTATTAACTTTGGTAGCAAGAGTAGGAAAATAGAATATTTTTTTAATGGTGAGAAACTATTAACTGTTGGTTTTCAGAGAGATTGAGGTATTCTAGTACAAGGAAGTTAGCTTGCAGGTACAGCAAGCAATTAGAAAGGCAAATAGCATGTTGGCCTTTATTGCTAGAGGGTTGAAGTACAAGAGTAAGGAAGTCTTGCTACAATTGTACATACAGGGCTTTGGCGAGACCACACCTGTACTGTGCAGTTTTGGTCTCCTTATCTAAGGAAGGATATACTTGTCTTAAAGGCAGTAAAACGAAGATTCACTAGATTAATCCTAGGATGAGAGGGTTGTCTTATGAGGAGAGATTGAGTAGCTTAGGCCTATACTCTCAAGTTTATTAGAATGAGAGGTGATCTCATTGAAACATATAAGATTCTGAGGGGGATTGACAGGATAGGTGCTGAGAGGCTATTTCACTTGGCTGGAGAGTCTAGAACTAAGCAGCATAGTCTCAGGATAAGGGTTTGGCCTTTTAAGACTGGGATGAGGAGTTATTTCTTCACTCAGTGCATTGTGAATCTTTGAAATTCACTGCTTCAAAGGACTGTGGATGCTAAGTCTTTGAGTATATTCAAAGCTGAGATAGATAGATATTTGGACTCTAGGGAAGTCAAGGGATATGGGGATCGGGCAGGAAAGTGGAATTGAGGTCAAAGATCAGCCATGATACTGAATGGTGGAGCCGGCTCAAGGGGACATATGTCCTGCTCCTGCTCCTAATTTTATGCATCTGTCTTCGCACTAGAAGACGCAAAAAACATACTGGAAGCTGTGGGGAACCAAGAGTTTCATGAGAATGAGGAACTTAAAGTAATTAATAATAGTAAAGAAAAAGTGATGGAGGAATTAATTGGACGAAAAGCCGACAAATCCCCTGGACCAGATAGCTTACATCCTAGGGTTTGAAAAGAGGTGGCTGCAGAGATAGTGAATCCGTTGGTTTTGATCTTCCAGGATTCTCTAGATGCCAGAAGGGTCCCTGTGGGTTGGTGGGTATCAAATATAAGCCTGCTGGTCGAGAAAGGAGCGAGAGAGACAACAGGGAACTATTGACCAATTGGCCTGACATCAGTAGTAGGGAAAATACTAGAATCTATTATTAAGGATCTGGTAACATGACATTTGGAAAATCACAATATGATTCAGCAAAGTCATCACGGTTTTATGAAGGGGAAATTGTGTTTGATAAATCTTAAGCGTTTTTTGAGGGTGTAACTAGCAGTGTTATACCATTGGTCTGCACCATTAGTACGTGTATCTGTGTTAGGGTTAGTGTATCTGCACTATACCAGCACATTGCACTAGCTTTGGCGCCCAATGAGTTTTCTGGGAAACACAACATTGACAGCTCAGTAAATAGAGGCACAACTTTAAGACCATGAACAAAAGAGGGAGAGATTAGTAGATGTTTCCACACAAAGGATTGTTAGATTTCAAATAATTGTTCTCGGGATTTGGGTGACACTGGCAAGGCCAGATTTATTACCCATTCAGAATGAGAGGTGAGAGTAGTTGCCCTCGACACCAAGGCAGCATTTAAGAGTACAGCACCAAAGGGCCTGAAAAAAGTACTTGTATTTCAGTAGCACCTTTTCACAATCTCTCAGGACATCCCAAATCAATTTACAACCAATTAAGTACTTTTGAAGTGTAATCACTGTTGTAATGTAGGAAATGATGCTGACAATTTGTGCACAGCAAGCTCCCACAAACAGCAATGAGTTAGATATCTGTGTTCGCAACATTGGTTGAGGGATGAATTTTGGCCACAGCACTGGGGAGAACTTCCCTACTCCTTTTCAGAATAGTACCATGGGAGCTTTTACATCCACCCAAGAGGGCAGATGGGGCCTCGGTTTAATGTCTCATCTGAAAGACGGCATCTCCAACAGTGCAGCGTTTCCTCAGTACTGACCCTCTGATAATGCAGCACACCCTCAGTGCTGCCCCTCCGACAGTGAAGCGCTACCTCAGTGCTGCCCCTCCGACAATGAAGCACTACCTCAGTGCTGCCCCTCCGATAGTGAAATGTTACCTCAGTGCTACCCCTCCGACAGTGCAGCACTCCCTCAGTACTGTCCCTCCGACAGTGCAGCACTCCCTCAGTACTGTCCCTCCGACAGTGCAGCACTCCCTCAGTACTGTCCCTCCGACAGTGCAGCACTCCCTCAGTACTGTCCCTCCGACAGTGCAGCACTCCCTCAGTACTGTCCCTCCCACAGTGCAGCACTCCCTCAGTACTGTCCCTCCGACAGTGCAGCACTCCCTCAGTACTGTCCCTCCGACAGTGCAGCACTCCCTCAGTACTGTCCCTCCGACAGTGCAGCACTCCCTCAGTACTGTCCCTCCGACAGTGCAGCACTCCCTCAGTACTGTCCCTCCGACAGTGCAGCACTCCCTCAGTACTGTCCCTCCGACAGTGCAGCACTCCCTCAGTACTGTCCCTCCGACAGTGCAGCACTCCCTCAGTACTGTCCCTCCGACAGTGCAGCACTCCCTCAGTACTGTCCCTCCACTCTGAGGAAGATGGTTGTGGCTGTCAGAGGCCAATCATCACAGCCCCAGGACATCACTGCAGGAGTTCCACAGGTAAGCATCATCGATCCAACCAATTTCAATTGAGGGTCACACCACAGCCTGGAGCTGATCATTACACAGTGCGAGAGGGAGAGACTGGGCGCTGCACTGTGACTGGGAGCTGATCACAGTACATAGGAAACGAAACCCAATGGCATTTTTTTATGGCTGCATCTCTCCTGATACCCTTATTTCTTATTTCTGCAGCACTTGTCTTCGAGTTCCCTACTGATGTCCTCAAGCCTGTCACACCATCGGAGGTCACAGTGCGTTTATCTGCATGAGGCAGCAGTTGGATCCACTCTGAATCTGAGTCTGGACACAGACAGCAGCACAACCTCCACTCCCTCCAGTGGCGCCATGGGACGAAAGAGTACAAGCACCTTGTACAGCCAATTCCAGACATCGGAGAGTGAACATAGGTAGGGAATAATTCCACACTGGGACCGTGTTTCAGCAGCTCTTATTTCTGCTAATTTGTCTAGATTTTTCAATGAGTGATGTAAATATTTATATAATGTTTAATTTATTGCTATGAATGCTGTAGCAGTGCCGTGTCAGCCCCAGTCAGCTGGTTGTTTGAGGAACGAGATATTTCAGCTGCTGATGCATCCAAGCCAAGCAGTGGAAGTTGTTTTGTTCGTTGTTGACGATCGTTGTTCCCTGTACGTTGGTGTTAAAAATAGATCATTAGGCTGTCAGAAATCCCTGTTCTCTTGTCCAATGTTGATTGCCCAATTATTGATCCAAGAAAAAGGCTCCTTATAACATAGGAACGGGAGTAGGTCATTTAACCCCTCGAGCCTATTCTGCCATTCAATGAGATCAAGGCTGATCTGTGACCTAACTCTGCCGTTGTCCCATATCCCTTAATCTTTTGGTTAACAAAAATCTTACCATCTCAGATTTAAAATTAACAATTAATCTAGCATCAACTGTCGTTTGTGGAAGTGTTCCAAACTTCTACCAGCCTTTTATATGTAGAAGTGTTTCCTAATTTCACTCCTGGAAAGTCTGGCTCTAATATTTAGGGCATGTACCCTAGTCCTAGACTCCCCAACCAGCAGAAATAGTTTCTCTCTATAAACCCTATCTGTTCCCCTTAATATCTTAAAACCTTTGATCAAATCACCCCTTAACCGCCTAAATTTCAGGAAAAGCCTTTTTGATTATTTTCTGCATCTGTCTATGAAATTTTAATGAACTTGTGTACATGGACTCCTAAGTCTCTTTGGACCTTCACTGTTTCTAGTCTTTCACCATTTAGAAAGTACTCCACTTTATTCTTTTTAGGTCCAAAGTGGATGACCTCACACTTGCCTGCATGGAAACCCATTTGCCACAGTTTTGCCCATTCATTTAATCTATTAATATGCCTATGTAATTTTATGTTTCCATCTACACTGCTAACAATGCCACCTATCTTTTTGTCATCGGCAAACTTGGATATGTAATAAATACTGTGAATAGTTGAGGCCCCAACACCGATCCCTGTGGGACACCACAGACTTCCTTGGAACCTTCAGTCACCTTTGTCAGCAGTCTTCATGAGGACTGTGAATAGGAACTGGAGAGTGGGGTCCCCTTGCTAGCAGAGACTAACTGAGAACTTAATGGAAGCAACGCCCAGGTTTTTTGACTAGTCTTTTGTTTTTGAACAATTTGTATATTTTGCTGCTCTGGTCATTGCACTGCATTAATATGTTACTGTGTCTTTTTGCTTCCATGTACTAATTCTGACCCTGTAATTTAGCCTATACACATTGATCTGGTGATGTGCTACTTTTTATCTTCTGAGGTGACAGGAGAAGGTGGGAATCCCACCTATTCTCCAGTAAGTGAATTGCAGTACTGAGGGGTTAAGGTTAAACATAGGCTACATTAATCTGTACCGAGAACAGAACAAGACACTTGTTTCGGTTCATAAGGGACTGGTCTACTTTCAGAAACTGCAACCTGTCCTTGACTAAGTATTGGGACAGCCTGAAGTGTTAACACCCTGCTCGAAAGAAGCACCATCAGTACAGTACAGCAAGGCAGGGATAACAGCACAGATAGAGCAAAGCTTTTAACTGCTGCAGCGAGAGTTAATTGTGTTGGATCACGGACCATTCCGAGAATGCACTGTTTCTAAGCGTACTTTGAGGCTTGAGCATACTGTTGGTGTCCTTTTCTCGACTCACGTTTGTGTTGTGTCTCCAGGTCATATGAGGGAATCCTTTACAAGAGGGGCGCTTTACTGAAAGCCTGGAAACCACGCTGGTTCGTACTCGATAAAACCAAACATCAGGTAACACTAGTATAATCTAAATGGTCCTATTTTGAGGGGGTTTAAGAGCAGAGGGACCTGGAGGTGCATATTCACAAATCTTTGTAGGTGGCAGAGCAAGTTGATAAGGCGGTTAAGAAAGCCCATGGGATAGTTGGCTTTGTAAACGAGGCATTGAATACAAAAACAAGGAAGTCATGCTAAATCTTTACAAATCTCTGATTAGACCTCAGCTGGATTATTGCACACAATTCTGGGCACCACACTTTAGAAAATATGTCAAGGCCCTGGAAAGGATACAGAAGAGGTTTATTGGGGATGGGGGACTTCAGTTATGTGGGGAGACTGGAGAAGCTGGGATTGTTCTCCTTAGAGCAGAGATGGTTTAGAGGAGACCTAATAGAGGTATTCAAAATTATGAGGAGTTGTGATAGAGCAAGTCGGGAGAAACTGTTTCCTCTGGCAAGTGGATCGGTAACCAGAGATCATCGATTTAAATAATTGGCAAAAGAACTGGAGGAGAACTGAGAAATTTCTTCACATGGAGGGTTGTTAAGATCTGGGAAATACTAACTGAAAGGATGGTGAAATCAGATTCCATAGGAACTTTCAAAATGGGACATGTACTCAAAGAGGACTAATTTTGCACCGTTATGGGGGAAAAGTTGGGGAGTTGGACAAAATTGGACAGCTCTTTCAAAAAGCTGGCATCGGCATGATGGGCTGAATGGCTTCCTTCTGTGCTGTAAGATTCTATGAAACACAGCCTGGGCGGCGGATTCAAACATAGCCCGAATGGAGAATGCATGGGTCACCTGCCCCACCTCCACCTTGCTTGGGGTGTGGTGTGTCTCCTGGGAGTTTAAAGAGGAGAGATGGTATCGTACAAACCTAGGCTGGGATTCAACACTGTGCTGCTTGGCTCGGAACATTCCAGAAATCTTGTGCTATCTTTTTCAGTTGAGATATTACGACAGTAAATCAGACACAGATGTGAAGGGGATTGTGGATCTCGCAGAGGTGGAATCTGTTACTCTAGGAACGGCAGCAATGGGAGCCCCCAAAAATATAGAGGAAAAAGCCTTCTTCGATGTGAGTCTCTATCAGCAGCACTGCAAGTCTTAAATGTGGAGATGGTGGGCTGTGTGCAAACTGAAACTGTTTTATATTTTACTTTGTAGCTGAAGACAACAAAAAGAGTTTACAACTTCTGTGCCCAGGACAGCCAGAATGCCCAGCAATGGATTGATAAAATACAGAGCTGTTTGTCTGATGCGTGAGTGCCTTGCACTGCAGGCATTGGCCGTGTACTGCTGGGGATCGAGTTTGTATCACCTGGATCTGTCGCCAAGGACAGCAACTGTTGTATTAAAAACACAAGAACCAGAACATTATGGGAACTTGTGACTTCTCGGCAATCCAATCACAGAGTCCAGAAGAAATGAGGGAGAATGGTGATTGGATGTCTTGCTGCCCACATCCAGCATTGATGTACTTGTGCATTTGTTGGTGATTTTCCGTTTGAGAGTCAGGAGATGCTCGGCGAGATGGTAGAGAGAGAGCGAGCTTGTTGCACACGTCACTACTAAAGATGGTTACAGGTTGGAATGAGTATAAAGCAAAAACTAAACCCTTTAACCCTTTCTTGCTCAGGGCCTTTCACACACAGTAAGGTTTCCTCTGCTCTTGGCTCTGGACTAATTTGTGTATTTAATTCTGTTGCCATTTTCAGTAGAACTTTAGTGGCCAAGCTCCTGAGACTAGGGTTGATAGTCTAGATCAGTAACCTTATTGCCCAAATACCACAGCCTACAAACCTCTTTCACCAAATTAGTTTAAAAGTTCCAGCAAAACTTCAGCCAAATCCATCGGATTAGTTGCCCGTTCTCGGAGAGAGGAAGTGGATCGACGGTCAGGCATTTCAGCTGCCTTTATTAAAGATCTTGTGAAATGTTTATAACCGGTGTCTGCAACCTGTGCACTCTCCTCATTGTGTGACACGACAGCCCTGTCAGTCTGTACAGAATCAGTGCAGGGCAGCGGGAGGATTGAGCTGAATCAGTGAGCAAGGCATCGGATGGTGTGGGACTACAGTCCCAGAGCGTGAATCAGGCACCTCCAGAAAGGGGAACGTATAAAGTCTCTCGCCTTGAGCCGAATACTTTACAGAAAAGGTAGGCCAAAAGAAATGGGGACAACCTGCTGTTTACAAATTGATGTGGGAATAATTTTTGCTCAGGTCTGATTTTTGATGGGTCAGCGTGCTCTGAGTGAAATCGCTCTCCTACACAGATCAGGAATGCTGCAGTAATCTGTAGCCAATTTTGTCAAGAGGAAAACTGCTGCCACTCGCAGTCTGCGTGGACAGGAAAGGGTTAAAGGTACAGGATTGTGTATGATTGTTCACTGAGCAGCTCTCAGTGAGAGAGTATTAATGTTCCTTTAAAGTGACTAGAGCCCTTCAAACTGTAAGGGTGGCAGTAGGACAATGAAGGATGTGCTTGTGTGACTAGTTCTATATTAACTTATGCAATAAGGGGCAGGGCTTGGGTAAGTGGTATATGCTCAGTGTGTTTACAAAGACAGCTGTGATGGGTTGTGTACACCGGGGCTGGGCTGGCCCACACCTTTCCCAGGCTGTTCACTCCCCCCCGCCCCCCTTCCATTGGGCCACGCTGAGCGGGGAGGGGAGGGGTGCGTGGGGGGAAGGGGAGGGGCTTCCAGCTCTCCAGGGCGGCTGCACAGAAACATCACAGCTGTGAGGTTATTTTAGCAGTGTTGTAGCTTTGATTCTGCTGTTAGTGATGTACAGCTGTACATAGTTTAATCCTTGTTCTATTTAAGCAACAGCTTCCTAGATATCAGTGTACAGGTCGGATGATATTTACAAATTGTTGTGTATCCACATGTATTGTATTTGCATCTTTTCCAATGCTGTCAATTTGAAGAAAGCAATGTCATTGAGCCAGCAGTACACTGATGGGTATCTCTACACTGTGTCTGTCGCCAACACACTGCAATTGAGGCTTCATAAGCATGTATGCTCAGCCTTGACCTGCTGAAGGGTGCTCGAGCAGCAGGAAGCAGCGATTGCCACGAGTTCAAGTTCGAGTTAAGGGTGGAACAGCTCGAAAGGTGATCATCATCCTGGACTACAACAGATAGAATTTTAGTCATGTCTTTGACTGGTGGACACCCAATTGTCACACCCAATTGCTAGCTCTCAACGTCTGTCTCATACACAGTAAAGTCCATATTTTGGGGATGAATTGAATGAAACTGGTGGGCATTCATCCCTGTGACTCAGACTGAGAGAGGTCGAGACTGTGTTCAGATATGCTCAGGCTGGTTCAATATATGGTTATCAATTACAAACAGTAAAGGCATCTTAACCTGTTGTTTAGTGTTAATATTGTGGTTACCAATTTAGGAATATTGATACTAGAATCTATTTCACAAGTTCCTGCTCTCTTGCTGTCATCTCTTCACTGTCCAAATCGCACTCTGCCTGACTGTTTTGAACAGTTTCTGTACATTTTGCAGCTCCCGCTTGTTCTCTGTCTCTGTCCTGTTTTACAATATCCTAAGCTCTGTAATGTTGCCTGTAGTCCCTGTGCTGTCAGATCCCTGATCAGATTCTGTTAAATATACTTGTTTTCAGCTGTTAACTGCTACCATTCACACCGTTTCTGCAGTGCCCAGATTGACCATGATGGAGACCTGAGAGCTATTGCTGAGACCTCACAGTTTCAGATCCTGCAAGGTGGGAGATGTGCTTGTGCTGGTTTCATTGTGGAAAGACACTGCCCTTAAAACACAGCTGAAGATTTCAACCTTTTGATATGAAACAATGCAGAAGATTTAGCAAGGAAACTTCTTCTTCTAAAAAGGAAGCGATTACGCCAGATGTTCCCAATGTCACAGTATTTGAATGTATCCTGGGGCCTGAAAAGACTGAGTATAGTCTGATCAATGAAATCTGCTAAATTAAAGGGTGCTTCATTAATATTGGGATTGGGGGGCTGAAGTAGCAAAAGTGGTCCTTCACTCCCAGTTAATGTAGCTCAGCACCATCCTACTCTAGAGACTGCCTCACTCAGGCCTTGTCTCACTCACTGTCACACTGCACTGGTTGTTGCATGTAGAATGCACTGGGAATAAACCAGAACATGCCCACAGATCTGTCTAATGAATGGTCCACACCTGAAACATTCCAGGTAGATTCAGCGCTGGTATGTATTTCCAGCATTTGCAGTTTATTTCCTTTTTTACCAGAATTCACCAGGATTTGTAGTGCTCCTGCACCAAATCAGCACCTTCACTCTGAATAATGGGCTCTGAGCAACATCAGAGTTTCCAATACCACCCCCTCCTCCAGAGCCCCTGCAGGTTAGCTTGTGGGTTACTGACATGGAGGTAGGACCGCGAGAGGTCCACCATGTGGTTGATAATTTCCCCCAACCTAATATCACTTATTTTTAAGTTAACAAGTTTTTAAATGAAGTTTTAAATAGTTTCCCCCATTTGTCAAGGTGAGGGAATACATTTCTATCCAGTGACACCATCCAGCACGTGCTAGATCTTTATAGCAAGGTTCAGGTGCAGAATAAAGCTTCCTTCATTTATCCCAGTTAAAATTCCCAGGGCAGAGTAAAGCTCCCTCACACTGTCACAAACATTCATTTTTGCTGTGGACTCTGCCCAGCTCGTACTGGACTGAGGAAAACCATTTCATTTAAGGCCAGTAGAGGAAGCTGAGAGGCGAGACTCGGCAAGATTGAGACCCAGGTCCTGGTGTGAAAGGACAGTGCACTGGACCATTGCATTACCCTGTCGAGATTCCACAGTTGGCTGCTGCATTGTGTGATAACTCATGGTGGAGCGTTATGAGCCCTACAAAGATGGGAAAGGCCATCTTTCCCCATCCCTTCCCCAAAGGGACTGGGGACAGTGGTGAATCTGCGGGCGAACATCAGAGCTGCACCTGGTATGGTTGAATCTTGTGCTGCTCCGTCACAAGGGCTGCACCTGGTATGGTTGAATCTTGTGCTGCTCCGTCACAAGGGCTGCACCTGGTATGGTTGAATCTTGTGCTGCTCCGTCACAAGGGCTGCACCTGATATGGTTGAAGCACTCACTGGATCTATGTGCCCAGATAATTCGGAATGGGAGTTGCTCTCCGCGCCTGTCCCCAACAGAGGAAATTCTGATCAGAATCGTTTGAACAGACAGATCCAAATAAGAGTGTAGCCCCCTTTCATGTGATCCAGGGGAAGACTGTAGCCCCTTTTCTCCGTGAACTTACTGATTAACGTTATAGAGCTGAGCTATTCAACAAGCTGGTAATCAGCAGAAACATGCAAATTGCCCAGTCGGTGTCCATCTTCAAGATCCCAGTGCTCATTGCTGGGTCCTTTTCCTGTTGGTCATTGGCGAGTATGATTTCAGGAATCTGACAGCAGGGCAGGCAAAGCAGCATCTCATTCAACATTTTGTGTGAAATATTTTGGCATATTGAGCCATTCATTTTGGATTTCTAAACTCTGTTCGGGGCTGTCTTTAGTTTAAAACAAAAGTTACAAATATTTTCTTTCCTTCGTTCCTTCTCACATTTAAATCCATTTTACTTTTGCCCCAAGCTTTTTAACTTTGAAAATGCTTTTATTTGAAATACGAAAGATAATTCTTTGTACATAGTCTCAATTTACAATTCCTGTATAAAGATGGGTGAAAGTCCAGATTGTAAAATACAGTAACCATGTAGAATTTGGGATTTCTATTAAGAGTCTGTACATTGTGGTCTCCATACAGAGTCCTGTATTGTGCTTAGAAAAAGAGATAACTGAAATTTAATAAAATATATATTAAACTATTATTTTTTGAACCTTTTTTTAAACAAAGAATGTGAGAGTGGAGGATGTATGTGAGTGGGTGTTAGCTGAGGCTCAGTGGGTAGCACTCTCGCCTGAGTCAGAAGGTCGTGGGTTCAAGTTCCACTCCAGGGACGTGAGCACAATAATCCAACCTCACATTCCAGTGCAGTACTGAGGGAGTACTGCAGTGCCGGAGGTTTCATCTTTCAAACGAGATGTTAAACCGAGGCCCCAAATGCTCGCTCAGGTGGCACTATTTAAAGAAGAGCAGGGAAGTTATCCCTGCAGCCTGGCCCATATTTATCCCTCAATCGACATCACTAAAACAGACTATCTGGTCATTGTCACTTTGCTGTTTGTGGGAGCCTGCTGTGTGCATATTGGCTGCTGCGTTTCCCAAATTACAACAGTGACTACACTTCAAAAAGTACATCATTGGCTGTAAAGCACTTTGGGACGTCCTGAGGTCATGAAAGGTGCTATAGAAATGCAAGTCTTTCTACTTTTGGGAGTGTGGCCGAGTCTGCACATGAGTGAGTCTGTGTGCGTGAGCGTATGTACACAAGAATGAGTGAGTGTGCACATGAGTGAGCTTGTGTGTACACAGGTGTTTCTTTTGTAGCTTTAGGGGCACTAACTTGATTTTTGCTGTGCTATTTGAATCAGTGGTTTATTTCATTGTCCCACTGTAAAAGTGCCCAAACTGACGATAGCATTCTCTCAAACTGACTGCAGCATTCTCTCAAACTGACTGCAGCATTCTCTCAAACTGACGATAGCATTCTCTCAAACTGACTGCAGCATTCTCTCAAACTGACGATAGCATTCTCTCAAACTGACTGCAGCATTCTCTCAAACTGACCGCAGCACCCAAAAACTGGACAGAAAAGCGATGACAGTACACCCAAGGTGACCACCACACTCTCAGATCAACCACAAAATTTCCAGCATCCAAATTCACCACTGCTACCCCAACACTTGCTATCCAGCATCTCCCATAACTACGTAGGTTGGATAGGAAATAGGAGCAGGAGGAGGCCATTCAGCCCCTCGAGCCCATTCTACTATTCAATTAGATCATGGCTGATCTGTATCTTAACTCCATCTACCCGCCTTGGTTCCATGACCCTTAATACCTTTGCCTAACAAAAACTTACCCATCTCAGTTTTGAAATTTTCAGTTGAGCCCCAACCTCAACAGATTTTTGGGGAAGAGAGTTCCAGATTTCCACCACCTTTTGTGTGAAGAAGTTCTTCCTGACATCGCCCCTGAACGGCCCCGCTTTAATTTTAAGATTATGCCACCTTGTCCTGGACTTCCCCACCAGAGGAAATCCAAATCCTTTTAATCATCTTAAACACTTCAATCAGATCACCCCTTAACCTATTCTTCTTAGGCAGTCCATCAGAGTTGAGGATGACTTTCTTCCACACTAAAGCTGAGTTCTCATGACTGCGTCCTATGCGGGATCTACAGTCTCTGTCACAGGTGGGGCATATGGTGTTTGAAGGAATGGGTGGGTGGGTTGCCTGGGTTGCTGTACGCTCCCACCGCTGTTTACGCTTGGCTTCAGCTTGCTCTCGGCAAAGAGACGCAAGGTGTTTGGTGCTTTCCTGGATGCTTTTCCTCTACTTTGGGCGGTCTTGAGCCAATGATTCCCAAGTGTCGATGGGGATGTTGCACTTTTTCAAGGATGCTTTGACGGTGTCCTTGAAGCGTTTCCTCTGCCCACCTGGGGCTCGCTTGTGGACAACGTGGCCCGCCCAACGGAGTTGATCAAGCTTGGTCAATGCTTCAATGCTGGGGATGTTGGCATGAGCGAGAACACTGATGTTGGTGTGCCTATCCTGCCAATGGATTTGCAGGGTCTTGCAGAGGCAGCGTTGGTGGTACTTCTCCAGTGCTTTGAGGTGCCCTGCTGTACATAGTTCATGTCTCTGAGGCATATAGGAGGGCAGGTATCACTACTGCTCTGTTGACCATGAGCTTGGTGCTGGGTTTGAGGTCTTGGTCTTCAAACACTCTTCCTCAGGCAATCAAAGGCTGCATTGAAGACGGTGTTGGACTTCATCGACGTCTGCCCTTGTTGACAGTAAGCTCACAAGGTATGGAAAATGGTCCACATTGTCCAAGGCCTCGTTGTGGATTTTGATAATCGGGGAGCAGTGCTGCGGGGCAGATTGTTAAAGGGCCTATGTCTTACACAGATGTTTAGTGTAAGGCCCATGCTTTTTGTACACTTAGGTGAAGGTGTTGACGATGGCTTGGAGTTCGGCCTCCGAGTGTGCGCAGACGCAGGCGTCGTCTGCATACTGTAATTCAATGACAGAGGATGAGGCGACCTTGGATCTGGCCTGAAGGCAGCGGAGGTTGAACAGTTTCCCGTTTGTTCTGTAGATTAGCTTCACTCCAGTGGGGATCTTACTGAGGGCGAGATGGAGTATTGCAGCAAGGACGATCGAGAAGAGAGTTGGTGCAGTGACACAGCCTTGCTTGACCCCGGTCCAGCAGATCTGTGGTGAATCCGTTGGTCAAGATCACAACTTGCATGTCTTCGTGAAGCAGTTGAAGGATGGTGACAAACTTTTGAGGAGGACGCTCCATAATCCCTCACGCTTGACAGTGTCGAAGGGCTTTGTGAGGTCAAAGAAGGCCATGTACAGGGGGTTGGTGCTGTTCCCTGCATTTCTCTTGGATTTGCCGTGTGGTGAAGATCATGTCCGTTGTGCCCCTTAGTGGGCGGAATCCGCATTGTGATTGGGAGGAGTTCTTCAGCTCAAGGGAATGCAAGCCAAGCTTAAGCAACCTGTCCTTATAATTTAACTCTCTTAGCCGCAGTATTATTCTGGTGAATCTACGCTGCACCCCCTACAAAGCCAATATTTATCTCCTGAGGTGCAGTGCCCAGAACTGAACGCAGAACCCCAGATGGGGTCCGAGCAAGGCTCTGTACAACTGAAGAATAACTTCTCCCCTTTGAGGATGAAGCCTTATTCATGACTTTTTGTACTTGACTGTCAAATCTTGTATTCTTCTACCCGCTTTAGTTTCTCACCAAAGCTATAACTGGCTTCCTTTATTCCACTCGCCGGGTAGACTCTCCCCTCTGGCTGATTCTGAGCTGCCTCCACTGGCAGTACTGTTATGTACACATGCTTGTATTGTTGTATGATGTCTGTAACACTGAATGTACCTTTACACTGTACACACCTTACCTGTACACCAGAGGGTGCTGCTGCTGGAGACCTGAGGGTTACCGGCACACTGCAGGTAACCCAGCATAAAAGGAAGCTCACAGCTTGGTGTCCTCACTCAAGCAGCTGCAAATAAAGGACTACAGTCTACACAGTTTAAGTATCATACCCTGCCTCGTGGAGTCATTACCAAAGGTGCCTACATACACAATAACTGGTGACAAGGTCACGAACTACATGCTCAGCATGTCGAATCTCAGCAACTTTCAGCAATTCACCGATGGGGAAGTTTGGGACGCTTTTGTAGAAAGATTGGAACATTTCTTCATAGCCAACGACCTGAATGGGGACACACCGGCTACACGACCGAAAAAGCACAGGGCCATCCTGCTTAGCAGTTGTGGGCCCACCATCCATTGTCTTGTCAGGGACTTGCTAGCCCCGGAGAAGAGTTATGAGGAACTGGTAACACTAATACAGTAACAACTAAAACCGAAAGAAAGCATCCTCACAGTCTTCTACACTTACCGGCGACCCGAAGGCCAAGAAATTACCAAGTATGCTGCACATTTAAGAAGACTGGCTGCACCGTGTGATTTTTGGCGACCACCTTAATGAAGCACTAAGGGACATATTTGTCATCGGAATCGGCCATGAAGGCCTCCTACACAAATTGCTCTCTGCGGACATCACAGTCACCCTGCAAAAAGCAATTCAAGTGAGCCAGGCCTACATGGTTTCAGCCGGCGACTGCAGGCAAATACTGACCCAGGACTTTAAACCGGCAAACGCAGTGCACCGCATGGCTACTTCTAAAGGCAGAAATGCTGCCCCAAGTCCCGCAACCCTGAGTCCGCCACATGGAGCAAACCAGATGGCCCCGTGCTGGCGCTGTGGGGAAACCACAGGGCCCACCAGTGCCGCTACAAAGACTATACATGCAAAGGCTGCAAAGAGAAAGGGCACCTTCAAAGAATGTGCAGAAAAAGCTTTACTCACCGCGTCTCTGATGAGTTGGCTGATCACCGGGGCTCCAACACAGATGAAAATGAAGCTGCTCAACCCCTGGAAGAAGAGTATGGAATTTACACCTGTTCCACCGAAAGTTCTCCGTGGACGATGGAAGAAGACATCGACGGGGTCCTAGTTTCCATGGAGATCAACACGGGCGAGCCAGTCTCTGATGAGCCAAACAACCTTTGAAAAAATTTGCATAAATCCCACCAATCGACCAAAACTGTGTCCTGTCCAAGCGAAGCTGCTCACCTACACCAAAGATAAAATCCCAGTCGTTGGCAGCGTGGATAGCCAGGTCTCCCAGGGCGGCATGTTGAACAAACTCCCCTTGTGGATCATAGCCGGCTGCTGGGAAGGAATTGGATGAACCCGATCGAAGTGGCGACGGCCTCCGAGCTCCAGCAATCGACAGCAAACATGGATCCATCGCTGCATCTAGAGATCCCACCATCCAGCTCGACTGCACAACATCGCGGTGAAATCTCCAGGACCGAAAGCCCAACTCCACCTTCCAGGCCTGGGCAGGGCTCCAAGAGGCGAACATCGTCAAAAGAAGAGGATTCCCGACGTCCAGGGCCAAACCTGAGGAAAAAAAGACCACCACAGTCTACCTGGAGGAGAACCAGAAGATGGCGGCTGCACCACGAGGAGAAGAACCTGCAATCAAAATAGCCGCGGCCAGACCACGAGGGGCAGCATTGGAGGAGCGGCACGTGGCACCGAGCGGCCAATCGGATTGGAAGGCTTCCTTAAAGGAGACCGGTAACAAAAAAAATTTAAAGGGACAGTTTCAACTTAATGGACTTTAAAGCTAAAAATGCAGTAAAAGGGTGCAAGTTTGATGATGTAACCATGATTTGTGATATTGGTGTAACTAATGTGACAAATGAAATGAATGCTTGTGTAAGTAAGGTTAAGAACAAGCTTGTTATGTTTGATGATTATGACAGAGTTTGAAATGCCTAATGTAACCATGTCTGGTGAGATCATGCCACCAAAAAGTGATGCAAATGCTGTAATTAATAATAGTAAAGGCAGTCAATAATGTAAGCTCGACTATGTGAGATCAGAGCCAAGGTGTCAATTATATAGGTAGGACACTGCTAAAGGACACTAGGTTCTACAGGGACCATGCAAATGCTAGAGGAATCCCCCTGTGGGAGACCCCCAGATCCAGCTGGCTACCAGACCAGGTCCAGCTGGCTACCAGACCATGTAGCCTGGACCTTTGGAACAAATGTGATGCCCCAGGAAGGGCCCACACGCACCCAGTGGGAGCAGACCCGCTACAGGGACAGTGGTCAATGAGCAGCACAGCCACCATCACTGGCAACCTGCCCCAGACCAGCCCTGGCCACCAGGCCAACACCAGGAGTGAGAGGCCAATACCCTCCAGCTTTCCTGGCAAACCCTGGAATGAGCAGACTCTCATCCCAATTGGAGGACAAGGAGCCCACCCAGTCCTGTGGCCCTGCCCACCACCACACAATTACCTACACCAGTGTATGCACCCTACCCACTGCTGCAATGGCTACCCCCCTGAGGGATCCCACAACAGTGACCCCCACATGGTCTGGGTGGGGTGGGGGGGGGAAATGTATGAAGCCAGCCTCAAGTACAGGGATCACACTTGGCACCCACACAACCCTCACCACAACCTCCGATAGCCCACTACTGAATCACCTCCTCTGCACACTGCAGGTAACCCAGTATAAAAAGAAGCTCACAGCTTTGTGTCTTCACTCGAGGAGCTGCAAATAAAGGACTACACAATTTAAGTACCATACCCTGCCTCGTGGAGTCATTACCAAAGGTGCCCACATACACAATAAGGACCACTACAGCCACCTCACTCCCCACAGGGTTTTCTTCATCTGTTTTGCCAGAGTTCCATAAAAAGTTTAATACTTGTCTCTCGCAGTCTCACCAAAAGCACAAGTCACCCACTCAGAACATATTTATTGTGTATCCAAAAAGCTCATATTTTAATGTATATATGAAATTGATGGCCAGTAAACAACCAGTTGGTCCATCAAGCCTGCCCCACACCATGATGGACCTTAATGTTTTCCCAATTGGCCTTGAACAATTTCCTCAATTTTGAGCATCGTGGCAGTAGCTCAGTTTATGGAAGCCCACTCTGTCAACCTTGCCCTAAAACTTGTCCCAATGCCCTAGAAGTCTGAAATTCTCCTTGCCACATCAGTCAAGTCACATGTTGGTGCATCTGCTTCTCCCTGGCCTTGAAAATGGTGGAGAGTAATACCGAGATTACTACCCTGGAGATCTGCTTTTTAACATCTAGCTTTTCAAACTCTTTTTGAAACACATCAATTATATTCTTCCCTACATCATTGGTCCCTGTTGTAACGGCTGTCTTGCTCTTTTCGCTTCGTTGCTTTAAACATCGAATTACGTACACACTCAATTGTAGTAAAGGTAGGATCGGACCTTTTATTTAGACATTCATACTAAACAAACTTTCTGCTTGCAAAGGCAGCTCTCCAAGCAGTGACACACTTTTTTCAAAAATATACTTTACTCATGTAAAATTTTCACAATACACTGGAAAATAGCTCAGTACCTTGCGGTCAGCAATTCCATACAATTCGTTTAGATGCTGACAGCAGTTCCATACAATGCACTAGCGTGCATTTCATTTCAAGGTACAGTTTAGCACAATCTGTAAATCACGTTACATGTAGTACTGTGCAAATGGGGGTATTACATGGAGCAGATAAGAACAGGTTTACATTACATTCCCGGATACATTTCAATACCGATCATGAATCACGTTACATGTAGCACTATGCAGATGAAAGCAGTTCACAGTACGGATGAGAACACATTTACATTTCTTTACAAGCTACTAAACAGTGCAGAGACTTTCATTATACATAGAGCACCATGTACTGAACAACACCTGGGTTCTACTATGTATACAAGCAGATTAGCAAGTACAGCCTGAGCAGGGTCTGATTCCATCCCTTGGGTTTACCGTGGCGGAAGGGCCTTAAACTGTGGCTCTTCCCCATCGTGTCTTTGTGGCGACTGCACCAACCTTTAGTGCGTCCCTCAGCACGTAATCCTGGACCTTGGATTGCACCAGTCTGCAACGCTCGGCCATGGATATCTCCTTGCTCTGGAAGACCAGCATGTTTCGTGTCATGTATTCAACTGTCATTGTAACCCATGTATAAGCTGACCTAAGTTGCACACCTTGAGAACATTGACCACAGGGGGCGAACTTGTGGGAGACACTCCTAACCTGGACTTTCTAGTATAAAAGGGGAAGCTCCACCCACTGTCTGCCTCTTGAGGTCTTGTTAATAAAGGTCACAGAGTGATCTTCTCTCAAGTATGGGCCTCGTGTGCATTTATACTGTATAGTAAGGGCATATTATTGGCGACGAGAAACTGGGATTTAAACCATGCGAGCATGGCCACTAGCAGCACAGAGGTACTGTGTTGGTGATGATTGGGACGACTTTATTGAGAGACTACAGCAAAGTTTTGTTACTAAGGAATGGTTGGGATAGGATTCGGCCGACAAATGCAGGGCTCATCTCCTGACGGTGTGTGGATCTAGAGCGGAGATGCGAGACTTTTTTTATTGAGGGCATCGGGCACGCTGGGGTTTTCAGGAAACTGATTGAGACCAAAGACTTGACCTTGGAAGCGGCGGCTCTGATAGCCCAGACAATTATCTCGGGAGGAAGAGACCAGAATGATTTATGGCAAAAATCTTGGCTCAAATGTGGCAAACGACCAGGGAGTCAACATTGTTAACGCAGCACACAGTTCTCTCGGCAGACATGACCAATCGGACATGCCCCAGCATGCAGTCAAACCCAAAGGGGGAATTCAACAGAGACAATGACTAGCTGAACGGCGATTCATGCCATCGCAATGGACAATGCGGCCAGTAATGGGGCCATCAACACCTGTTAATGGTGTGCTTACAGAGAGTTACAGAGACAGTCAGAGATGATCGACTGGTAATGGACCTTTTGTTTCCAACAATGGGGCCTCTAGCTCATGCTGGAGGTGTGCAGGCAAACACCCAGCCAGAGCTGGCAGGCATCAGCAATATACCTGCAGAAACTGCAACATCAGTGGTCACTTGGCACATATGTGCAGGAAGCCTGTAGCCAGGTTGATGTACGAGGAGGACGGGCCCGATGTAAGCCTTATGTGGCCAAATGAATACTGGGGGAAATCGCTGGAAGCTGAAGTTCAGCGAGTTCATGTGGAGCACATATACAGTTCATATACCAGGACGCCACCAATAATGATGAAAGTGCTCCTCAATGGCATCCCAGTATCAATGGAGCTAGACACGGGGGCCAGCCAGTCCCTGTTGAGTATCAAACAGTTCGAAAGGTTGTGGGTGTCCAAGGCCAGGAGGCCAAAATTATAGCCGATTGACGCACTGCTACAGACAAGGAGATCATTCCGGTGCTAGGCAGCGCCACGGTAGTCGTGACCCACACAGATTCGGAGAACAGGTTGCCACTCTGGATTGTCCCGGGGACGGTCCCGCACTACTGGGGAGGAGTTGGCTTGCTGTCATGAACTGGAAATGGAGCGATGTCAATGCAATTTCTTCTGTGGAGAATCATGCTCACAGGTCCTGGACAAATTTGACTCATTATTTCAACCCGGCATCGGCACTTTCATGGAGACCAAGGTAGTGATTCACATAAACCCGGACACCAGGCCAGTATACCACAAGGCCAGAGCGGTGCCGTACGTGATGCGGGAAAAGATAGAATGCGAATTGGACCACCTGCTGAGGGAAGGCATCATCTCGCCAGTTGAATTAAGTGACTGGGCGCGCCCGATCATGCCGGTGCTCAAGGCGGATGGGTCGGTCAGGATATGTGCCGATTACAAGGCCACCATCAATCGGGTGTCACTCCAAGACCAGTACCCGCTACCGAGAGCGGAGGACCTCTTTGCGACGCTATCCGATGGCAAACCTTTTTCAAAATTGGACCTGATGTCAACTTGCATGACCCAGGAGCTGGTGAGTGAGTCGAAGAAGCTGACCACCATCACGACACACAAGGGGTTGTTTGAGTATAACAGATGTCCGTTCCGGATTCGTTCGGCCGCCGCGATCTTTCAGCGAAATATGGAAAGCCGCCTCAAGTCGATTCCAAGGACGATGGTTTTTCAAGACGACATCCTCGTCACTGGCCGCAATACTGAAGAACACCTCCACAACCTGGAGGAGGTGCTACGCAGACTGGACCTGGTAGGGCTGCGACTGAAAAAGGTGAAGTGCATCTTCTTAGCTCCAGAGGTAGAATTCCTGGGGAGGAGGGTAGCAGCAGACGGGATCAGACCTACTGCGTCCAAAACAGAAGCGATCCAGAGAGCACCCAGACCCCATAACATGACGGAGCTGCGTTCGTTCCTGGAGCTCCTGAACTATTTTGGCAACTTTCTTCTCAAATTGAGCACGCTGTTAGAGCCACTAGGTGTGCTCCTACGCAAAGGTCACGAATCAATCTGGGGGGACAACCAGGAAAGGGCTTTTGCTAGAGCACGCAATTTGTTATGCTCCAACAAACTGTTAACGTTATATGACCCGTGTAAGAAACTAGTTTTAACGTGTGATGCATCGTCCTATGGGGTTGGGTGTGTGTTGCAGCATGTTAATGCCAATGGTCAGTTACAGCCGGTAGCTTATGCCTCCAGATGTCTGTCCCGGACAGAAAGGGGCCACAGCTTGGTGGAAAAGGAAGCGCTAGCATGTGTATATGCAGTAAAAAAAAAAAAATGCACCAGTACCTGTTTGGCAGGAAATTTGAGTTGGAGACAGATCACAAACCCCTTGCGTCCATTTTGGCCGACAACAAGGCCATAAATGCGAATGCATCAGCCCGCATACAGAGGTGGGCACTTACGTTAGCCGTCTATGACTACACAATTCGGCACAGACCGGGCACTGAAAACTGTGCCGATGCACTCAGCAGGCTACCACTAGCCACCACTGAGGTGGCAGCTGAGCTTGATGCTGAGATGGTCATGGCTGTTGAAGCTTTTGAAAGCGAAGGCTCACCTGTAACAGCTCGTCAGATTAAAGTCTGGACAAATAAAGACCCGCTACTGTCTTTAGTTAAGAAATATGACCTGAATGGGGACTGGGCAGCCATATACGGGGCATGCCTGAGGAGTTTAAACTGTTTCATAGGCGCAAGGATGAACTCTCGATTCAGGCCGATTGCCTACTGTGGGGAAACCATGTAGTCATGCCCCAGATGGGCAGAGAGGTGTTTACCAGAGAACTTCACAATGAACACCCGGGCATTGACATGATAAAGGCAATTGCCAGGTCACATGTTTGGTGGCCAGGGATAGATGCAGACCTGGAACTTTGTGTTCGCAGGTGCAACACGTGTGCTCAGCTGGGCAACACACACTGGGAAGTCCCCCTTAGCCTCTGGTCCTGGCCCGCCAAGCCATGGTTACGCATCCATGTGGACTACGCAGGTCCTTTCATGGGAAAAATGTTTTTGGTTGTAGTAGACGCCGACTCCAAATGGATTGAGTGTTCCATTTTGAATTCAAGCACATCCTCTGCCACGGTAGAACGTCTACGGGCAATGTTCGCCACCCATGTTCTACCAGACGTCTTGGTTAGCAACAATGGCCCGTACTTCACAAGCACTGAATTTCAGGACTTCATGGCAGGCAATGGAATCAACCATGTCAGAACGGCACCGTTCAAGCCGGCCTCAAACGGCCAGGCGGAACGAGCAGTGCAGATAATCAAACGGGATGCTCAGAATCCAAGGGGGTTCCCTACAAAGCCGCTTATCACGCCTCCTGTTGGCCTATAGATCCCGACCACACTCACTCACGGGTTCCACCCGCAGAACTGCTAATGAAAAGGGCGCTCAAAACCAGGTTATCCCTTATACACCCTACTATGAAAGAAATTATTGAGAGCAGGCGTCAGTCACAATGTGACTACCATGACAGGAATGCGAGGACGTGATGTATTGATGTCAATGACCCTGTTTTTGTCCTTAATTATGCTGCAGGGCCCAAATGGCTTGCAGGCACTGTGATTGCCAAAGAGGGGAATAGAGTTTTGGTACTTAAACTTAACCAATGGACAAATATGCCGCAAACATGTGGATCAAACTAAAAGGAGGTTCAGCAACCCCATAGAAGAAGCAGAGGAAGAAAACGACGTAGAGTTTACTCCACCACAGGTGATCGAACACCGGAACCAAGTGGAGGAGAGCCCAGTCACTGTGGGCAGTCCGGACAGGCCTGAGGCACCGCAGACACTCAGGCCAGCGCCCAATAATCAGAGCCTCAACTCAGGCGCTCTACAAGGGAGCATAAACCACCAGACAGACTTAACCTGTGATCCCAATAAGACTTTGGGGGGTGGGGGTGGGTGGGGGGTGGGGGGGGTGATGTCATGTATTCAACTGCCGTTGTAACCCATGTATAAACTGACCTAAGTTGTACACCTTGAGAACATTGATCAGAGGGGGCGTACTTGTGGGAGACACTCCTAACCTGGACTTTCTGGTATAAAAGGAGAAGCTCCACCCACTGTCTGCTTCTTGAGGTCTTGGTAATAAAAGTCACAGAGTGATCTTCTCTCAAGTATGGGCCTCATGTGCATTTATACTGTATAGTAAGGACATATTTCGGGAAGACCAAAGTGCGTTTTTCACCAAGTTGATGGCTCTCCAGCAGCAGATGATGTCTGTCTCGGTGTGCATCCCTGGGTACAGTCCGCAGAGCACAGAGTCCTGTGTTACGGAGCTGCTTGGGATGAACCTCGACAGCAACCACTGCATCTCCTTCCAGACCTGCCTTGCAAAGGCGCAATCCCGAAGGAGGTGGATGATAGTATCGTCCGCACCACAGCCAACTCAGGGGCAGAGTGCTGTGTCTCTGAAACCCCGGCATGAAGGATCTGACGGTTAGGGCCTTTCTCACCGCCAACCAAGCTACGTCTTGGTGCTTGTGTGAAAGCTCTGGCGATGAGACATTCTGCCAAACGAGTTCGACAGTCTGCTCGGGGAACCGTCCAACAGCATCCATCATCTCCTTCTTTTGTAGGGCGTCCAGGACCTTGCGTGCCGACCACTACTTTATGGCCTTGTGGTCAAAAGGGTTGTTCTTGAAAAACTTTTCCACGAAGGACAGGTGGTGAGGCACGGTCCAACTGGTTGAAGCGTTCCGCGGCAGCCTGGTCAGACCCATCCTTCACCAACACCGGGGACAAATAGAATCTCAGCACGTTCTGACACTTGGTGTTTGCGTACGAAGAGTCTATCCACAGCTTGATGCAGCCACGCACAAAAGTGGCCATCAGGATGAGGGCCATGTTCGGAACGTCCTTTCCCCCCTTGTCCACAGATTTGTACGTCGTGTCTCTGCGGACACGGTCCATTTTCGATTTTCCAGACGAAATGGAAGACGGCCCGGGTGACTGCCACGGCACAGGAGTGGGCTATGGGCCAGACCTGTGCCACGTACAGCAATCCCGAGAGCACCTCACTCCTGATGACCAGGTTCTTTCCTGCAATGGAGAGGGAGCACAGCTTCCATCATCGCAATTTATGTTTGGCTTTAGCGATACGCTCCTTCCAGTTTTTGACGCACGCCCCATCCGCTCCGAACCATATTCCCAACACCTTCAGGTAATCTGACTTAACGGTGAAGGGAATAAAGGATCGGTCAGCCCAGCTTCCAAAGAACATGGCCTCGCTTTTGCTGCAATTAATCTTCACCCCCGAGGCCAGTTCAAACTGGTTGCAGATTGTGAGCAATCTGCGGACCGACTACGGATCCGAGCAAAAGACAGCGACGTCTTCCATGTACAGGGAGGTCTTGACGTGAGCGCCTCCGCTGCCTGGGATCGTCACCCCTCTAATGCCCGCATCCTTCCTGATGGACTCGGCAAAGGGCTCGATACAGCATACAAACAAGACAGAGGAGAGAGGACAGTCTTGCCTGACTCCAGACCTGATCGGAAAGCTTTCAGTTTCCCCCCTGTTGATTAGAACTGCGCTACTGATGTCTGTGTAGAGCAGTTGGATCCAATTGCGGATACCTTCCCCAAGCCCCATTTTGGAGAGCACGTCCATCACGTATGTGTGCGATATCCTGTCAAAGGCCTTCTCCTGGTCCAAGCTGATTAAACAGGTGTCCACCCTCCTGTCCCGCATGTAGGCGATCGTATCCCTGAGTAGCGTGAGGCTATCAGAGATCTTCCTGCCGGGGACAGCGCAGGTCTGGTCCGGGTGGATCACCAGCTCCAGAGCAGACTTGACCCTGTTTGCAATGACCTTCAACAGGATCTTGTAGTCCACATTGAGCAGCGAAATGGGCCTCCAGTTTTTGATTTCCTCCCTCTCCCCCTTCTGCTTGTAGATGAGGGTGATGATGCCTTTTCTCATTGATTCTGACATTCTGCCGGCCAAAAGCATACCCCCGTACACTTCCAGCAGGTCTGGGCCTATCCAGTCCCACAGAGCCAAATACAACTCGACCGGTAAGCCGTCGCTTCCGGGAGTTTTACTCGTCTCGAAGGACCGGACGGCCTTTGTCAGCTCATCCAGAGTTAGCGGGTGGTCCAGACTCTCCCGCTTGCTGTCGTCTAAGACCTCCGAGATAGACGACAGGAAAGACTGGGAGGCCGCGCGGTCTGTGGGCTTGACGTCGTACAGTCCGGCATAGAAAGATTTGCTGATCCTCAGCATGTCAGGCTGCGAAGACGTCACAGAACCGTCTTCTTCCTTTAGGCTGTTGATCACCGAACTCCCTCTGTGTACCTTTTGGAAGAAGAAGCGCGAACACGTCTCATCCTGCTCGACGGAGCGGACTCTGGAGTGGAAGATGATTTTGAAGGCATCTGACGCAAAGAGCGAGGCTTGCTGGCCCTTCACCTCTTGAAGTTCCTCTGTGACATCGACCCCCATTGACTGCAGCAGGAGCAGGTTTTGCATGCTCTTCTGGAGTTGGGACAATTCCCTCTGTGTCTCCCTCTCGCCTCCTGAACGCCTTTGAGGATGAAGAACTTCTTGATGTTCGTCTTGATTGTTTCCCACCAGTGCATCGGGGAATCACAGAGGGGTTTTACGGTTCTCCAACCTTTGTAATCCCTCTTGAGTTCCTCAGCGTTTTCCGGGGTCAATAGTTAAGTTCCATATCCCCCTGCCAACTTTCTGGTTTTCCTGTGGGAGGCAGTCGGCCAGTAGGAGGCAGTGGTTGGAGAAGAACAGCGGCGTAACGTCGGTGGATCTGACCTTGAGCGTGTGGGACACAAACAGGAAGTCTATTCTGGAACGAACGGACCCGTCTGGTCTCGACCAGGTGTATCTGCGTCTGCAGGGTTGCTGAAGACGTCGCACAGTTTGGCGTCCATCAGGAGTCTGGATGCGGCGTCCAGTTTGCTGTCGGCTCTGCTGGATCGTCCAGCCGCATCGATGATGTAGTTGAAATTATCGCCCAGAATGACCGGCCTGGATGTCGCCAGCAGCAGTGGGAGCTGCTGGAAGAGGGCCAGACGCTCGCTTCTGAGAGGCGAAGCATATACATTAATTAGCCTTAGAGGAACATTTTTATACAGTACATCTGCTACGAGGAGGCGGCCGTCCACCACCTCCTTAACTTCGGTGATGGTGAAGTGGCCTCCCCGCAGCAGAATGCCCAGGCCGGAGGAGCGGTAATCGTTGCCTCCTGGCCAGGCAGATGGTCCCGCACTCCTGCAAGAATAGCAGGTTTGCCTTGACTTTGGCGAGGTAACCCAAGGTGGAAACACATCGCGTAGTCGACTTAACGCTACGCACGTTAATGGATGCAATCTTTAAACCCATTTTTAAATTGGTGATTACAGTCCAAACATTACATTACAAACACGCAGTCCTTTGGCCCTGTGGCCTGTTCCTGTATACATAGGTTAGCTTTAAAATCTTCTGCACCTTGCCTGAGTTATGGGTTGTCCTCTGCCTTGGGGGTGCTTCGACAAGAGAACGCCAGCAGTGTTGACAGGGAGTGACACACTCTCCAAGCAGTGACACACCTTTCGAGATTCCAGTGTCACTGGTTCCGTGTGTGTGTGTGTGTGAGACAAAAGCCAGTTCCATCTCTTTATACCTAAAAAGCCTTTGAACTCTCATTTCTTTGCATTTAGACAATCACGGCTAACTGCTTTTTGAATCACTTTACATAAACCAGATTATTTAACATACAGATGTCATCAAGTAGTCACCAGGTACTCAAATACAGACAATGACCAGCTACTCATTATCCTGAAGTCCAGTGTGTCTGCCATAAATTGACTCCCACCACGAAGTACTGTAAACATCCAGATGATCAGAAAGTCACATTTGATTGGCTAGGTGGCTCCAATCATCGAGCAGCCTCTTTTAATCCAAACTTCAATCTTCCAACTCTCGACTCTTTCGATATTTCCAGATCGCAGCCTAGCGTTCAGAAATGCAGGCTTGCGCTCCCACAGTCCCAACAGGAATCACAGCGTCAGGCTGCTTACCATTTTCCAGATTCTTGTCCCCCTGTTGGTTATATCCCTTGCCCTGACACCTGAGAAGCAGCAGACATTTGGACGCACTCAGCTGTGGTCCCAAAAGCCAACCTGAATGTGTACCAATAGAATGCCTATAATTACCACTTGCCTTTTCCCAATACTATCATTTCTTCTCTCCTGAGTATTCACTGTTACTTATAATTTCCCTCGACAGCACTCTAAGTGCCACTTATTGGACAATTCCAATGCTCTCATAGCTAAATGCGTTCCATCCTTTCAATGCCCTCTCACTTTATGCAAGTCATTTGAGGATATAATGTTCAATGACCAGTCTTTCACCACCTTCTAACAGGGCTGCAGGACATTTGTTACTGATTTACTTAGTTGTATAAACTGATTTTTGAAAGTTTTATATGGCTCCTGGCCTGCAGCTCCATCGGGAGCTCCTTTGCTGTTGTGCAACTCTATCCTTGGCCCTATCTCCCCAATCTTCTCTCTTCCACTGTTTAAGTTTCCCTGGTTTGAATAGTTGAGTGCCTTTTAGTCCTGACTACAAGTTAACTGCTGGTTTAAAGTTGCCTGGACCCACTGCCCATCTCCCGACCTTGCCTGCGGTTTATTTTCATCAATGAGCACTGGATCTTTGCTCAAATTTGGCTTCCAAATTCCTGGCCTTCTCTGGACATCAAGAATGCGATTCTCCACTGTTGTGGCTCTGATCTGTTATTCAGTTGCTTAAGTTTTAAGGTAACTTTTTCTAACCTACAGCCCACCACTGCTGCTTTCTGCTGAGCTTATGGCTGTCCTACTGTCCTTCAGTTTCAGCTACAGCTTCCTGTCCAGAAATTCACTCTACTGGGCTGCAGTCAATTTCTCCACTGCCTTTGGATCTTATGGTGACCACCAACTTTGTCATTGTTTTTCTACCCTGCAATTGATTCTGCTCACCTCCTGGCCCTTCATTCCCACGGGAGTACCTCCAGCAGTGCATCCTCTGATACTCTACCCTTCAAATAGTGTCTGGCTCACTCGCTCCACGCCTGTCTCCGAATCTGGACATTAGTTTGTCGATGCTCCGAGCTGACTCCATTCTACCCACGTCCACTTTATCCCACCATGTGAACTCTAACTTTAACTCTGGGCTCCCTCCTATTCTGTCCTCTCTCTTCTGTTAATTACCAGGACTTATCGATAATCTTCCTATAAGAACATAAGAAATAGGAGCAGGAGTAGGCCATACGGCCCCTGGAGCCTGCTCCGCCATTTAATACCATCATGACTGATCCGATCATGGACTCAGCTCCACTTCCCCGCCCGTTCCCCATAACCCCTTATTCCCTTATCATCTAAGAAACTGTCTATTTCTGTCTTAAATTTATTCACTGTCCCAGCTTCCACAGCTCTCTGAGGCAGCGAATTCCACAGATCCACAACCCTCAGAGAAGAAATTTCTCCTCATCTCTGTTTTAACTGGGCAGCCCCTTATTCTAAGATCATGCCCTCTAGTTCTAGTCTTCCCTATCAGTGGAAACATCCTCTCTGCATCCACCTTGTCAAGTCCCCTCATAAACTTATACGTTTCGATAAGATCACCCCTCATTTTTCTGAACTCCAAAAAGTACTCAACCTATCCTCATCTCTGGAATCAACCTTGTGAACCTTCTCTGAACTGCCTCCGAAGCCAGTATATCCTTTCATAAATATGGAAACCAAAACTGCATGCAGTATTCCAGGATTGACCTCACCAATACCCTGTATAACTGTAGCAAGACTTCCCTGCTTTTAAACACCATCTCTTTTGCAATAAAGGCCAAGATTCCATTGGCCTTCCTGATCACTTGATATACCTGCATACTAACCTTTTGTGTTTCATGCACAAGTACCCCTAGGTCCCGCTGTACTGCAGCACTTTGCAATCTTTCTCCATTTAAATAATAACTTGCTCTCTGACTTTTCCTGCCGAAGTGCATGACCTCACACTTTCCAACATTATACTCCATCTGCCAAATTTTTGCCCACTCACTTAGCCTGTCTATGTCCTTTTGCAGATTTTGTGTGTCCTCCTCACACATTGCTTTTCCTCCTATCTTTGTATCGTCGGCAAACTTGGCTACATTACACTCGGTCCTTTCCTCCAAGTCATTAATATAGATTGTAAATAGTTGGGGTCCCAGCACTGATCCCTGCGACACCACACTGGTTACTGATTGCCAACCAGAGAATGAACTATTTATCCCGACTCTCTGTTTTCTGTTTGTTAGCCAATCCTCTATTCATCCTAATATTACCCTCAACCCTGTGAACTTTTATCTTGTGCAGTAACCTTTTATGTGGCACCTTGTCAAATGCCCTCTGGAAATCCAAATACACCACATCCACTGGTTCCCCTTTATCCACCCTGTTCGTTACATCCTCAAAGAATTCTAGCAAATTTGTCAAACATGACTTCCCCTTCATAAATCCATGCTGACTCTGCCTGATCGAATTTTGCTTTTCCAAATGTCCTGCTACTGCTTCTTTAACAATGGACTCCAACATCGTCCCAACCACAGATGTTAGGCTAACTGGTCTACAGTTTCCTGCTTTTTGTCTGCCTCCTTTTTTAAATAGGGGTGTTACATTTGCAGTTTTCCAATCTGCTGGGACCTCTCCAGAATCCAGGGAATTTTGGTAAATTACAACCAATGCATCCACTATCCCTGCCGCTATTTCTCTCTAGACCCTAGGATGCAAACCATCAGGTCCAGGCCTATGTAACTTGAGTTTTACCTGTTTCCATTCGTGTGCGCATTTCGGCTGCCGCTCCTGTCGTCAAACCTCCTTTCATTTCTCCCCTCAGGTATTTTGCCCTCCCAAATCTCATCCCCAACCCTTCAGCACTCCTTGACTTTCCTACTAGTCCAGGCTTGACTCCCTCTTAGATAAGCCTGCAGGTTCCCTCTGTGCCTCTCTTCGCATCCTCTGAAGGGCTCATCAAGGCACTCGTCGCTGCTTCTTTACGAGCAGCAAATCCAACTGTCCCAACCTACTCTCTCACTAACCTTCGAACCCAGCTTGCCCGCTGTGGGGCTAATCTTACCAACTTCCTTCCCATCCCACTCTCCCCTCCCAATGCTGACCATGTGAACTCTGCCAGCGGTTCAGCTCTTACCACCCCTCTCTGCATCTCCCTCCAGAATGTCCGATCACTTATGAACACAGCTCTTGCCATCCATGAGCTTATTGTGGATGATGGCATCAGCATGGCCGTGATGGAAAACTGGCCTAATAAAGCAGTCCATTCTGGTTATACCTTCCACCACTTGCCCCGCCCAAACTACCGCAGTGGCGATATTTCTCTTTTCACCAAATCACAACTTCCGGGATCATCCTGGAACGCAAAGGTAATCCCCAGCTTACTTTCTCCACAACAGAATGTCGTCGTAAACCCCTTGGCCCCATGTTAGCTGATCAGGTACTGTCTCCCTCCCCCTTGAGTACTGTCTCCCTCCCCTTCAGATCTGCCGTCATCCCCTCCCCTCAAAAGAAGCACCTTTGACCCCTCTGTCCTGGCAAACTACTGCCCTGTCTGCAACTTCCCTTTCCTCTCCCAAATATGCCCACGTCTATGCCGCAACTCCATGTTTGAACTCTTTCAATCAGGTTTCTGCCCTTGTCACCGTATTGAAACGGCATTTATCAGTCATAGTGACATCTTATGTGACTGTGACCCTGGTAAACTATCCATCAACAACAACAACAACTTATATTTATATAACATCTTTAACGTAGTGAAATGTCCCAAGGCGTATTATGACAAAAAATTTGACACCGAGCCACATAAGAAGTTAGGGCAGGTAACCAAAGGCTTGGTCAAAGAATTAGGTTTTAAGGAGTGTCTTGAAGGAGGATAGAGAGGCGGAGAGGTTTAGGCAGGGAATGCCAAAGTTTAGGGCCTAGATAACAGAAGGCACGGCCACCAATTGTTGAGCAATTACAATCAGGGATGCTCTAGAGGTCAGAATTAGAGGAGCGCAGATGGGGGGTGGGGGGGGGGAGCAATTTGTGGGGCTGAAGGGATTTGGAAACAAGGATGAGAATTTTGAAGTCAAGGCATTGCTTAACTGGGAGCCAATGTAGGTCAGCGAGCATGGGTGATGGGTGAGCGGGACTTGGTGCGAGTTAGGACATGGGTAGCCGAGTTTTGGATCACCTAGTTTACGTAGGGTAGAATGGGAGGCCAGCCAGGAGTGCATTGAAATAGTCAAGTCTAGCGGTAATAAAGGTATGAATGAGGGCTTCAGCAGCGGATGAGCTGAGACAAGGGCGGAGACGGACGATGTTACGGCGGTGGAAATAGGCGGTCTTAGTTATGCTGCAGATATGTGGTCGAAAGCTCATTTCAGGGTCAAATATGACACGAAGTTTGTGAACAGTCTGGTTCAGCTTCAGACAGAAGCTGGGGAGAGGGATGAAGTCAGTGGCTAGGGAACGGAGTTTGTGGAGGGAACTGGAAACAATAGCTTCGGTCAGCCCAGTATTCAATTGGAGAAAATTTCTGCTTATCCAGAACTGTATGTCGGACAAGCAGTCTGACAATTTAGAGACCATGGAGAGGTCGAGAGAAGTGGTAGTGAGGTAGAGCTGGGTGTCATCAGCGTACATGTGAAAACTGACGCTGTGTTTTTGGATGGTGTTGCCAAGGGCCAACATGTAGATGAGAAATAGGAGGGGCCAAGGATAGATCCTTGGGGGACACCGGAGGTAGCGATGCGGGGGTGGGAAGAGAAGCCGTTGCAGGTGATTCTCTGACTACGATTAGATAGATAAGAATGGAAATAGGCAAGTGCAGTCCCACCCAGCTGGTCGACAGTGGAGAGGCTTTGGAGAAGGATAGAGTCGACAACCGTGTCGAAGGCTGCAGACATACCAAGAAGGATGAGGAGGGATAGTTTGCCTTTGTCACGGTCACAAAGGATGTCATTTGTGACTTTGATGAGAGCTGTTTCAGTACTGTGGCAGACGCGGAAACCGGATTGGAGGGATTCAAACATGGAGTTGCGGGAAAGATAGACGTGGATGTGGGAGGCGACAACACATTCAAGGACTTTGGGGAGGAAAGGGAGGTTGGAGATGGGGGCGGTAGGTTGTAAGGATGGAGGGGTTGAGGGTTGTTTTTTTTGAGAAGAGGTGTGATGATGGCATATTTGAGGGAGAGGGGACAGTACCTGAGGAGAGAGTACCATTAACAATAACAGTTAACATGGGAGCCAGTAAATGAAGTTGGGTGGTCAGCAGTTTGGTGGGAATAGGGTCGAGGGAGCAGGAAGTGAGTCTCATGGACAGGATGAGTCCGGAGAGGTCATGAGGGGAGATCGGAGTGAAATTGGAGAAAGATGTGAGGTCCGTGCTAGGGTGGGGGGGGGGGATACTTAGAGGAAGTTTGACCCGGTGGGCTAGGGAAAGGAAGAGCAGAGGCAGCCAAACAAATGGCCTCAATCTTAGAGATAAAGAAGTCCATGAGCTCCTCATTGTCAGAGGTGAGGGTGGGGACTGGGGAGAGTTTAAAAAGACAGCAGTGGAGAAAAGGCGAGGTTTATCTTTGCATTCTAGATTGATTCTGGAATAGTGAGCAATTTTGGCAGACGTGAACAGGACCTGATAATGCTTTATTTGGTCCAACCAACTCTGGCGTTGAATGGCTAAACCAGTTGTCCGCCATATCTATTATGTTCAGAATAACTCCACAAAACTGTGTTGTAAGCTCAAACCATTGTGACCTTGGTCTCTTTAATGTAATTCCAAAGTGAGGAAGCAGCATGGTGGATTGCCTTTTATACCTGCTTGACCAGGGTGCACAGGTGACCCTTAGGTCTCCCACAGGTGTGCCCCCTGGTGGCAAGTCTTACACATCGGTGAGGTTTGCATACATAGCATCATTCCCCCCCACCCCACCCCCCAAAGTCTTATTTACAGGTTGAGGCGATCTGGCGCCCTGTGTTCCCAGGTCAATCACCTGACTTGAAGTCCTGGCCTGGGTGAGTCGGTTGGATCATTGCTGCACGGCAACGCAGCTGGTCTGGTCGGACTGTGGGCATGGTGGGTTCATCCTCGTGGTTGACAGCGAGGTCGATTGCTGGTTGGGTCCGTGTTGGTGGATCATAGATGGTAAAGTCTTCTTCAAACTGTTCTTGGTTGTCAGTGAATCGCAGTTTGGTCTGATCCAAGTGCTTTCTGCACGTTTGCCCATTCAAAAGTTTAACAACAAACACTCTATTCACCTCCTTGGCTAAAACAGTGCCAGCAACCCATTTGGGACCATGACTGTAATGGAGAACAAACACAGGATCATTAACCTCAATGTCACGCGATACAGCCGCGCAATCATGGTATGCATTATGCCGGTGCCACCGAGTTTCTACGTGATCATTTAGATCTGGGTGGACTAAGGAGAGCCTGGTTTTGAGTGCTCTCTTCATTAACAATTCTGCAGGGGGAACCCCAGTGAGCGATTGGGGGCGCTTCCGGTAGCTGAGCAGGATCTGAGATAACCGGGTCTGCAAGGAGCCGTCTGTTACACGTTTCAAGTTCTGCTTGATAGTTTGGACAGCCCGTTCCGCTTGACCGTTGGATGTGGGCTTAAATGGGGCAGACCTGACATGCTTAATGCCATTGCGGGTCATGAACTCGTTCAATTCCGAGCTGGTGAAACACGGTCCATTGTCACTAACAAGGACGTCGGGCAAACCATGGGTGGCGAACATGACCCTGAGGCTTTCAACGGTCGCAGTGGATGTACATGATGACATTATTATACATTCAATCCATTTAGAGTAAGCGTCCACTCTTACTAGAAACATCTTTCCTAGAAAAGGGCTAGCAAAATCTACGTGGACCCTGGACCACGGTTTGGAGGGCCATGACCACAGACTCAGTGGGGCCTCCCTGGGTGCGTTGCTCAACTGTGAGCAAGTGTTGCATTGGTGTACGCATGACTCCAATTCCGAGTCAATGCCGGGCCACCAAATGTGCGACCTGGCGATAGCCTTCATCATGACTATGCCTGGGTGGATACTGTATAGGTCGCATATAAACGTTTCCCTGCCTTTTTTTGGCAAAACCACGCGATTCCCCCATAGGAGACAATCCGATTGGATGGACAATTTATCCTTACGTCGGTGGAACGGCTTAATTTCATCTTGCATTTCCCCGGGAACCGCTGACCAGCTCCCATTAAGGTTGCAGCTTTTTACTAGTGATAGCACAGGGTCCTGGCTAGTCCAGGTCCTGATCTGGCGAGCCGTGACAGGTGACCCCTCGCTCTCAAAAGCATCCATTACCAGAAGCAAGTCTGCGGGTTGAGCCATTTCCACCCCGGTGGTGGACAATGGTAGCCGACTGAGGGCTTCAGCTCAGTTCTCAGTGCCTGGTCTGTGGCGGATTACCTAATCATACACATATAATGTTAGTGCCCATCTTCTTAGGTGCGGGACAAAGCATTGGTGTTGAATCCTTTGCTTTCTGAGAGCGGTGAAGTAAACGGTTTGTGGTCAGTTTCGAGCTTGAACCGGAGATCAAATAAATATTGGTGCATTTTCTTAACCCTGTATACACATGCTAATGTTTCTTTCTCAACCATACTGTAGGCTCTTTCAACCTTGGATAAACTTCTGAACGCATATGCAACCAGTTGCACTTTGCCTGACACATTTGCTTGCTGTAACACACAACCGACCCCGTACGACGATACATCACAAGCTAGTACTAAACGTTTACATGGGTCATACAATACAAGTAACTTGTTAGAGCATAGCAGGTTTCTGGCCTTATTAAAGGCTGTCTCTTGAGATTTACCCCAAACCCTGTCATCACCCTTGCATAGCAATAAATGCATGGGTTCCAGCAAAGTGCTCAGCCCCGGTAGAAAGTTACCAAAATAGTTGAGTCCCAGGAACGAACGCAGCTCTGTCACATTCTCTGGTCTGGGTGCATTCTTGATGGCCTCCGTCTTGGAGTCCGTGGGTCTGATGCCGTTCGCCGCAATCTTTCTCCCCAGAAATTTGACCTTTGGCACCAGGAAAACACACTTGGAGCGTTTCAGCCTGAGTCCCACTCTGTCCAGTCGCTTTAGAACCTCTTCCAGGTTGTGCAAGTGTTCGGTGGTGTTGCGACCAGTGATCAAGATGTCGTCTTGGAACACCACGGTGCATGGAACCGATTTCAGCAGACTCTCCATGTTCCTCTGGAAGATGGCCGCAGCCGATCGAATCCCAAAGGGGCATCTGTGGTACACGAACAGTCCTTTGTGTGTGTTGATGCACATCAATTTCTTTGACGGTTCAACCAGCTCCTGTGTAATGTAAGCAGAGGTTAGATCTAGCTTGGTGAACGGCTTTCCCCCTGCTAGCATTGCAAATAGGTCCTCCGCTTTAGGTTGTGGGCACTGGTCCTGTAACGAGATTCGGTTGATCATTACCTTGTAGTCCCTGCAGATTCTGACCGTCCCATTGCTCTTTAACACCGGCACGATTGGACTGGCCCGCTCATTGAACTCGACTAGCGATACGATTCCCTCTTGTTGAAGTCTGTCCAGCTCGATCTCGATTTTTTCTCGCATCATCTATGGGACTGCTCGGGCCTTGTGATGAATGGGCCGTGCCCCAGGAACAAGATGGATCTGCACCTGCACCTTGGCGCCTGTGAAGTTGCCGATGCCTGGCTCAAATAACGGCGGGAATTTGTTTAGCGCCTGGGCGCACGAGGCGTCATCCACCGAAGACAGTGCTTTGATTTCGTCCCAGTTCCAGCAGATCTTTCCTAGCCAGCTTCTGTCGAACAATGTCGGGCCATCACCTGGTACAATCCATAGTGGTAAATTATGCATAGCTCCATCGTACGATACTTTCACTGCTGCACTGCCGATAACAGGTATGAGTTCCTTGGTGTAAGTGCAGAGCACTGTGTGAAGCGGGCTCAGTTTTGGCCTCTGTGTCTTGTTGACCCACAGTTTCTCAAAAGCCTTCTGGCTCATGATTGATTGACTCGCCCCCGTGTCCAATTCCATGGAGACTGGAATGCCGTTAAGTTTAACTTTTAACATTATTGGAGGGCTTTTGGTGGTGAAGGTGTATACCCCATACACTTCCTTTTCATCCTCAGGTTGAGTTGCTGCTTCTGCTCATTCAGCGTGATCCATGCTGGATCGGTTGTCCTCTGCTGACTCTGCCACGTGATGAGTCAGAGGTCATTTGCACATTCGCTGGAGATGCTCCATTGTTCCACAGTCCTTGCACACATAGGGCTTGAATCGACATTGATGGGCTCTATGACTGCCCCCGCAGCACCAACATGGTGTTAATGGATAAGCATTCACACCCCACAGCGGACTCGGAGTCACCCTAGGCCTGGCCTCTGCGGTTGTGTAGGCCGTGCCATGTACAGTTCTGCCTGCTCAAGGCATTATTTTATGCACAGTACTTGCCGGTGAGCTTCGATGCCGTGAAGATATCTGTTTCGTGTTGTCGTTTGTGGATATGAAAGCCTGGGCTATCGTGATGGACTTGCTCAGATCTAGGGATTTGGCAGACAGCAGTTTCCAAGCACGAAAATGTCCCGCAACATTTCCCCCAAAGATCCGGCAAATTCGCACTGTCCTGCAAGGCGTCTTAGGTTGGCGACAAAGCTCGCCACATTCTGGCCCTCGGAGCGATGGTGCGTGTAAAAGCATTACCTGGCCATTAGGATGCTCTCCTTTAGCTTGAGGTGTTCCCGAACCAGCTCTGTGTAAGTCTTGTCCATTGGTTTGATCAGTTCCAGCAGATTTTTGACGAGGTCCTATATCGAAGACCCACATACGGTGAGGAGAATCGCCCTGCGCTTGACCTCCGTCTCAGCCGTGTCCAGCTTGTTGGCCACAAAGTACTGGTCGAGATGCTCAACGAAGGTTTCCCAATCATCACCCTCAACAAATCTCTCAAGAATACCAATGGCAGTCATTACCTTGTGAAAGTTCGTGATCTGTAACTCATCGCCAATTATTATGTTCAGAATAACTCCACAAGACTGTGTTGTAAGCTCAAACCATTGTGACCTCGGTCTCGTTAATGTAACTCCAAAGTGAGGAAGCAGCATGGTGGATTGCCTTTTATACCTGCTTGCACAGGGTGCCACAGCTGACATAGAAACATAGAAAATAGGTGCAGGAGTAGACCATTCGGCCCTTCGAGCCTGCACCGCCATTCAATGAGTTCATGGCTGAACATGCAACTTCAGTACCCCATTCCTGCTTTCTCACCATACCCCTTGACCCCCTAGTAGTAAGGACTACATCTAACTCCTTTTTGAATATATTTAGTGAATTGGCCTCAACAACTTTCTGTGGTAGAGAATTCCACAGGTTCACCACTCTCTGGGTGAAGAAGTTTCTCCTCATCTCGGTCCTAAATGGCTTACCCCTTATCCTTAGACTGTGACCCCTGGTTCTGGACTTCCCCAACATTGGGAACATTCTTCCTGCATCTAACCTGTCTAAACCCGTCAGAATTTTAAACGTTTCGATGAGATCCCCTCTCATTCTTCTGAACTCCAGTGAATACAAGCCCAGTTGATCCAGTCTTTCTTGATATGTCAGTCCCGCCATCCCGGGAATCAGTCTGGTGAACCTTCGCTGCACTCCCTCAATAGCAAGAATGTCCTTCCTCAAGTTAGGAGACCAAAACTGTACACAATATTCAAGGTGTGGCCTCACCAAGACCTGTACAACTGTAGTAACACCTGCCTGCCCCTGTACTCAAATCCCCTCACTATGAAGGCCAACATGCCATTTGCTTTCTTAACCGCCTGCTGTACCTGCATGCCGACCTTCAATGAATGATGTACCATGACACCCAGGTCTCGTTGCACCTCCCCTTTTCCTAATCTGTCACCATTCAGATAATAGTCTGTCTCTCTGTTTTTACCACCAAAGTGGATAACCTCACATTTATCCACATTATACTTCATCTGCCATAAGAACATAAGAATTAGGAACAGGAGTAGGCCATCTAGCCCCTCGAGCCTGCTCCGCCATTTAACAAGATCATGTCTAATCTGGCCGTGGACTCAGCTCCACTTACCCGCCCGCTCCCGGTAACCCTTAATTCCCTTATTGGTTAAAAATCTATCTATCTGTGACTTGAATACATTCAATGAGCTAGCCTCAACTGCTTCCTTGGGCAGAGAATTCCACAGATTCACAACCCTCTGGGAGAAGAAATTCCTTCTCAACTCGGTTTTAAATTGGCTCCCCCGTATTTTGAGGCTGTGCCCCCTAGTTCTAGTCTCCCCGACCAGTGGAAACAACCTCTCTGCCTCTATCCTGTCTATCCCTTTCATTATTTAAATGTTTCTATAAGATCACCCCTCATCCTTCTGAACTCCAACGAGTAAAGACCCAGTCTACTCAATCTATCATCATAAGGTAACCCCCTCATCTTCGGAATCAGCCTAGTGAATTGTCTCTGTACCCCCTCCAAAGCTAGTATATCCTTCCTTAAGTAAGGTGACCAAAACTGCACGCAGTACTCCAGGTGCGGCCTCACCAATACCCTATACAGTTGCAGCAGGACCTCCCTGCTTTTGTACTCCATCCCTCTCGCAATGAAGGCCAACATTCCATTCGCCTTCCTGATTACCTGCTGCACCTGCAAACTAACTTTTTGGGATTCATGCACAAGGACCCCCAGGTCCCTCTGCACTGCAGCATGTTGTAATTTCTCCCCATTCAAATAATATTCCCTTTTATTGTTTTTTTTTCCCCAAGGTGGATGACCTCACACTTTCCGACATTGTATTCCATCTGCCAAACCTTAGCCTATTCGTTTAACCTATCTAAATCTCTTTGCAGCCTTTCTGTGTCCTCTACACAACCCGCTTTCCCACTAATCTTTGTGTCATCTGCAAATTTTGTTACACTACACTCTGTCCCCTCTTCCAGGTCATTTATGTATATTGTAAACAGTTGTGGTCCCAGCACCGATCCCTGTGGCACAGCACTAACCACCGATTTCCAACCCGAAAAGGACCCATTTATCCCGACTCTCTGCTTTCTGTTCGCCAGCCAATTCTCTATCCATGCTTATACATTTCCTCTGACTCCGCGTACCTTTATCTTCTGCAGTATCCTTTTGTGTGGCACCTTATTGAATGCCTTTTGAAAATTTAAATACACCACATCCATCGGTACACCTCTATCCACCATGCTCGTTATATCCTCAAAGAATTCCAGTAAATTAGTTAAACATGATTTCCCCTTCATGAATCCATGCTGCGTCTGCTTGATTGCACTATTCCTATCTAGATGTCCCGCTATTTCTTCCTTAATAGTTTCAAGCATTTTCCCCACGACAGATGTTAAACTAACCGGCCTATAGTTACCTGCCTTTTATCTGCCCCCTTTTTTAAACAGAGGCATTACATTAGCTGCTTTCCAATCCGCTGGTACCTCTCCAGAGTCCAGAGAATTTTGGTAAATTATAACGAATGCATCTGCTATAACTTCCGCCATCTCTTTTAATACCCTGGGATGCATTTCATCAGGACCAGGGGACTTGGCTACCTTCAGTCCCATTAGCCTGTCCAGCACTACCCCCCTAGTGATAGTGATTGTCTCAAGGTCCTCCCTTCCCACATTCCTGTGACCAGCAACTTTTGGCATAATTTTTGTGTCTTCCACTGTGAAGACCGAAGCAAAATAATTGTTTAAGGTCTCAGCCATTTCCACATTTCCCATTATTAAATCCCCCTTCTCATCTTCTAAGGGACCAACATTTACTTTAGTCGCTCTTTTCCGTTATATATATCTGTAAAAGCTTTTACTATCCGGTTTTATGTTTTGCGCAAGTTTACCTTCGTAATCTATCTTTCCTTTCTTTATTGCTTTCTTAGTCATTCTTTGCCATGCATTTGCCCACTCACCTAACCTATCCAAGTCACTCTGCAGCCTCACAGCATCCTCCTCGCAGCTCACACTGCCACCCAACTTAGTGTCATCCGCAAATTTGGAGATACTACATTTAATCCCCTCGTCTAAATCATTAATGTACAATGTAAACAGCTGGGGTCCCAGCACAGAACCTTGCGGTACCCCACTAGTCACTGCCTGCCATTCTGAAAAGTACCCATTTACTCCTACTCTTTGCTTCCTGTCTGATAACCAGTTCTCAATCCACGTCAGCACACTACCCCCAATCCCATGTGCTTTCACTTTGCACATTAATCTCTTGTGTGGGACCTTGTCGAAAGCCTTCTGAAAGTCCAAATATACCACATCAACTGGTTCTCCCTTGTCCACTCTACTGGAAACATCCTCAAAAAATTACAGAAGATTTGTCAAGCATGATTTCCCTTTCACAAATCCATGCTGACTTGGACCTATCATGTCACCTCTTTCCAAATGTGCTGCTATGACATCCTTAATAATTGATTCCATCATTTTACCCACTACTGATGTCAGGCTGACCGGTCTATAATTCCCTGTTTTCTCTCTCCCTCCTTTTTTAAAAAGTGTGGTTACAATTTCCCCAAAAGGTTAGTTTGCAGGTGCAGCAGGTAATCAGGAAGGCAAATGGAATGTTGGCCTTCATTGCGAAAGGGATAGAGTACAAAAGCAGGGAGGTGTTGCTGCAACTGTATAAGGTATTGGTAAGGCCGCACCTGGAGTACTGCGTGCAGTTTTGGTCACCTTACTTAAGGAAGGATATACTAGCTTTGGAAGGGGTACAGAAACGATTCACTAGGCTGATTCCAGTGATGAGGGGGTTACTTTATGATGATAGATTGAGTAAACTGGGTCCTTACTCCTTGGAGTTCAGAAGGATGAGGGGTGATCTTATAGAAACATTTAAAATCATGAAAGGGATAAACAAGATAGAGGCAGAGAGGTTGTTTCCACTGGTCGGGGTGACTAGAACTAGGGGGCACAGCCTCAAAATATGGAGGAGCCAATTTAAAACCAAGTTGAGAAAGAATTTCTTCTCCCAGAGGGTTGTGTATCTGTGGAATTCTCTGCCCAAGGAAGCAGTTGAGGCTGGCTCATTGAATGTTTTCAAGTCAAAGATAGATAGATTTTTAAGCAATAAGGGAATTAAGGGTTACGGGAAGAGGGCGGGTAAGTGGAGCTGAGTCCACGACCAGATCAGCCATGATCTTATTGAATGGCGGAACAGGCTCGAGGGGCTAGATGGCCTACTCCTGTTCCTAATTCTTATGTTCTTATTGGCTACCCTCCACTCGAAAGGAACTGATCCAGAGTCTATGGAATGTTGGAAAATGACTGTCAATGCATCCACTATTTCCAAGGCCACCTCCTTAAGTACTCTGGGATGCAGTCCATCAGTCCCTGGGGATTTATCGGCCTTCAATCCCATCAATTTCCCCAACACAATTTCCTGACTAATAAGGATTTCCCTCAGTTCCTCCTTCTTACTAGACCCTCTGACCCCTTTTATATCCGGAAGGTTGTTTGTGTCCTCTTTAGTGAATACCGAACCAAAGGACTTGTTTTCAATTGGTCTGCCATTTCTTTGTTCCCCATTATGATGTAACTGTAGATTCTTTTCTCTCAATCTGGTTCAGTGAAATTACTGAGTCGAATACCGATTGTGCTTTCAACAAAGCAGTCTTTATTCACCGGCCGGCGAGACTTATCAGACAGAAGGTATACTCTCTCGATAGAGCGTACACACTTCCAACGGATAAGCGAAGTTACATCGTAAAGCGACAACAGTTATACATTTTTGAAAATAGATAACAAGATACAATTAGATTGACATTCTAATTCAGCTTATCCCTTTTGATTCTTCCTTTTCTTTGTCCACTCATTAGTCAATATCTATATGGGCTGTTTCTACGAAAGTTCAGGCATTACCTCTAAATGTTACAACTTTACTGGCGTGACTTACTAACTGAAACCTTGCAATTCTGCTAATTGTGCTGATGTTGTATATATCCATTTCATGTAACAATTTATATTGGCAGGATTAGTAACTTAAAACCTTGAGAAAGCCTGTTAATTGTGCTGATGTTGTATTATTTGCAATCTGACATTCTCTTAGTTATTTTTCCATGGCTTATACATTTTCATATATCTAGTTCACTTTACTGTCTTTAATTCCATATATCCCGTTCATATATCCACATTGACTTCCCCTGATTCTGACTGCAGGGGACCTACGTTTGTCTTTACTAACCTTTTTCTCTTTACATATCTATAGAAACTTTTGCAGTCCGTCTTAATGTTCCCTGCAAGCTTTCTCTCGTACTCTATTTTCCCTGCCCTAATCAAACCCTTTGTCCTCCTCTGCTGAGTTCTAAATTTCTCCCAGTCCCCGGGTTCACTGCTATTTCTGGCCAATTTGTATGCCACTTCCTTGGCTTTAATACTATCCCTGATTTCCCTTGATAGCCACAGTTGAGCCACCTTCCCTTTTTTATTTTTATGCCAGACAGGGGTGTACAATTGTTGTAGTTCATCCATGCGGTCTCTAAATGTCCACTCTTAGGTCTCCCACAGGTGTGCCCCCTGGTGGCAAGTCTTACACATTGGTGAGGTTTGCATACATAACAATATCCATTCAAGTCTGCGTCCCTTGGACTTAAGGGAGCAAAGATCAGGGCTGTAGCGGGGGAGTCATTGTTTTAATAGAGCATCAAAGATGGTGGTGAAGATGTGATTGAGCAGATCGGTAGCTGCAGAAATTTCATGGTGAATGGAGGGCCAAAGGCTGGACAGTTGGGAGTTCATAAATGCAGTTGTACGAGTCGGGTGAGAGTTTTTTCCAGAGGCTGGCACAGAAGGAGGTAGGCTTGGGGGGCGGGGGCTCAAAGGAGGATGTGGTGGAGAGCGATGCGAGGAAGTGGTCAGAGATGGCTTTATCTGCGATTGACACGATGGGAGTAGCGAAGCCACGAGAGATGGCAAGGTCAAGAGGGTGGCCGCGGATATGGGTTGGGGAGTTTACATGGAGGGAGAGATTAAAGGAGGATAAGAAGCTAGTGAACCCAGAGGAGAGAGAGCATGGTGAAGTCGTTTTGTGCAGAGGCAGAGGGAGGAAAATAGTGAAGAAGTATCGGTAATAACATTTTTACAGTACTTGGATGGGAGGTAGAGAACAAAAATTTTAAATGAGAGGTGAGAGGGAATAAGGTGAGATGCTTAAAGGAGGAGAAAGTGGCGGAGGATTAGGGGGACAGACCTAGGAGTGATTTGCTGATGCGAGCCACACTGCCACCACATTGGTCTGAGCAGGGCAAGTGATGGAAGGTATAGCCAGGCGGGAGGCTTCATTTAAGGGCATAGTGTTATTGCCCCTCTACCAGTTTCCATCAGGACCATGATATCGATGCCATCATCCACGATAAGCTCATGGATGACAAGGGCCTTGTTTGCAAGAGAATGGACATTCTGGAGGGAGATGCGGAGAGGGCCGGTGATGGCTGCCCCACTGCCAGCGTCCACAGGGTTAACGCTGAGGGGGGATGAGTTGGATGGGGAGGAGATTGGCAAGATTAGCCCCCAGTAGGTGCACGCTGGGTGGGAAGGTGGGCAAGAGAGTAGGATGAGACAGTTGGCATTGCTGCACATAAGGAGGCAGCGACGAGTGCTTCGATAGGCCAAGAGAGGCACAGAGGCTTATCTAGGAGGGTGCCAAGCCTGGGATGGCGGCAGGGGAGTAGGAAGGTCAAAGAGTATAAAGGATTGGGGTAGGTATTTGGGAGGGCAGAGTATTCGAGAAAGGAGGGAATAGAGGATGCTCAGGAGAGAACTGTGGCTCAGGTCCAGAGTGGCAGCCAGAGAGCGCATGCGAATGGACACGGGAAAAGTTCAGGTTACATAGGCATGTTTAAATGCAGTCGTTAATGGGATACAATAGTAGGGAGACCAAGGTCAAAGTCAGAGTTCCCATGGGAGGACAAAGCCGACATGAACAGGATGGGGCCAGCACGGAGCATCGACGAAGTCCAGAAGCTACTTGAAGTGTAGAGAGGATGTGCTGTAGGAAGGAGAGTCGATAGTGGTGCAGAAAGATGATGGCGACGTTGATGCAAGTTTGTGGATCACGGTAGATTACCGTCAAACCACAGCCAGCGACCAACAAAGTTGAAAACTGGACACCGATTCTATACACACCGACGTCGGGAAGGACAGAGCATACCGAACTTCGTTGCGGACCTTCGGCGCTTGTCCAGCCTCTGTAAGTTCACAGACGCCTGCAGGGAGGAGATATTAAGCGATTTCTTTATTGAGGGCATCGGTCATGCCGGGATTTTCAGAAAGCTAATTGAGACCAAGGACTTGACCTTGGAAGTGGCAGCGTTGATGGCTCAGACCTTCGTGGCGGGGGAGGAGCAAGCCAAGACAATATACGCGCGCAACTCTGCTTCCAACGTGGCGATGGATCAGGGAGTTAACATTGTAAATGCGACTCAGAACCCCGCAGGCAGGCAAGGGCAATTCGACACCACCCAGGCAGCAACAGACTCTAGAGTGGGTCCTCAACAGAGACAATGGGTTGAACGGACATTTACGCCATCACGGTGGACAATGCGTCCCGGGATGGGGCCATTGACACCCATTAACAGAGTGTTCAAGAGTAATCAAAGAGACAATCAGAGAGGAATGCCTGGTAACAGCCCTTTTGTTCACAAGGATCTCGGCTCATGCTGGAGGTGCGGGGGCAGACATGCTGCAAAAACCTGTCGGTTTCAACAATTTATCTGTAGAAATTTTAACTTCAGTGGCCATTTAGCCAGAATGTGCAGGAAGCCCGCAGCGAGGCTAATTTATGAGGCAGGTTGATGCTTGGGACAAAGCAATGGACGCTGAAGTTCAGCGGGTTCATGTGGCAAACATCCACAGCTCATATACCAAAACGCCACCTATGATGATGAAAGTCCTATTAAACAGAATCCCGGTACGCATGGAGCTGGACACAGGGGCCAGCCAGTCACTTATGGTTGCAGGACATTCTGAAAAGGGAGGGTGAATAGCCAGTTGTCGTGGTGCATATAGGTACCAATGACATAGGTAAAAAAACGGGATGAAGTGCTACGAGGCGAATTTAGGGAGCTAGGAGCTAAATTTAAAAAGTAGGACCTCAACAGTAGTAATCTCAGGATTGCTACCGGTGCCACGTGCTAGTCAGAGTAGGAATCGCAGGATAGCTCAGATGAATACGTGGCTTGAGCAGTGGTGCAGCAGGGAGGGATTCAAATTCCTGGGACATTGGAACCGGTTCTGGGGGAGGTGGGACCAGTACAAACCGGACGGTCTGCACCTGGGCAGGACCGGAACCAATATCCTAGGGGGAGTGTTTGCTAGTGCTGTTGGGGAGGAGTTAAACTAACATGGCAGGGGGTGGGAACCTATGCAGGGAGACAGAGGGAAATAAAAAGGAGGCAGAAGCAAAATATAGAAAGGAGAAAATAAAAGTGGGGGGCAGAGAAACCCAAGGCAAAAAACAAAACATTACAGCAAAATTCTAAAGGGGCAAAGTGTGTTTAAAAAAAACAAGGCTGAAGGCTCTGTGCCTCAATGCGAGGAGTATTCGGAATAAGGTGGATGAATTAACTGCGCAGATAGCAGTTAACGGATACGATGTGATTGGCATCACGGAGACATGGCTCCAGGGGGACCAAGTCTGGGAACTCAACATCCAAGGGTATTCAGCATTTAGGAAGGATAGACAGAAAGGAAAAGGAGGCAGGGTGGCGTTGCTGGTTAAAGATGAAATCAATGCAATTGTAAGGAAGGACATTAGCCTGGATGATGTGGAATCGGTATGGGTGGAGCTGCGGAATTCTAAAGGGCAGAAAACGCTAGTGGGAGTTGTGTATAGACCACCAAATAGTAGTAGTGAGGTTGGGGACAGCATCAAACAAGAAATAAGGGATGTGTGCAATAAAGGTACAGCAGTAATCATGGGCGACTTTAATCTACACATTGATTGGGCTAACCAAACTGGTAGCAATGTGGTGGAGGAGGATTTCTTGGAAAGTATTAGGGATGGTTTTCTAGACCAATATGTCGAGGAACCAACCAGGGAGCTGGCCATCCTAAACTGGGTATTGTGTAATAAGAAGGGACAAATTAGCAATCTTGTTGTGCGAGGTTCCTTGGGGAAAAGTGACCATAATATGGTAGAATTCCTTATTAAGATGGAGAGTGACAAATTTAATTCGGAAACTAGGGTCCTGAATTTAAGGAAAGGTAACTTCGACGGTATGAGGCGTGAATTGGCTAGAATAGACTGGCAAACAATACTAAAAGGATTGACGGTGGATAAGCAATGGCAAACATTTAAAGATCACATGGATGAACTTCAGCAAATGTACATCCCTGTCTGGAATAAAAATAAAACTGGGAAGGTGGCTCAACCATGGCTAACAAAGGAAATTAAGGATAGTGTTAAAGCCAAGGAAGAGGCATATAAATTGGCTAGAAAAAGCAACAAACCTGAGGACTGGGAGAAATTTAGAATTCAACAGAGGAGGACTAAGGGTTTAATTAAGAGGGGGAAAATAGAGTACAAGAGGAAGCTTGCAGGGAATATAAAAACTGACTGCAAAAGCTTCTACAAATATGTGAAGAGAAAAAGATTAGTAAAGACAAATGTAGGTCCCTTGCAGTCGGATTCAGGTGATATTATAATGGGGAACAAAGAAATTGCTGACCAATTGAACCAATACTTCGGTTCTGTCTTCACGAAGGAAGATACAAATAACCTTCCGAAGGTACTAGGGGACAGTGGGTCTAGTGAGAAGGAGGAACTGAAGGATATCCTTATTAGGCGGGAAATTGACGGGATTGAAGGCTGATAAATCCCTGGGGCCTGATAGTCTGCATCCCAGAGCGCTCAAGGAAGTGACCCTAGAAATAGTGGGTGCATTGGTGATCATTTTCCAACAGTCTATCGACTCTGGATCAGTTCCCATGGACTGGAGGGTAGCTAATGTAACACCACTTTTTAAAAAAGGAGGGAGAGAGAAAATGGGTAATTATAGACCGGTTAGCTTGACATCAGTAGTGGGGAAAATGTTGGAATCGATCATGAAGGACGAAATAGCAGCGCATTTGGAAAGCGGTGACAGGATCGGATCGGATCAAGTCAGCATGGATTTATGAAAGGGAAATCATGCTTGACGAATCTTCTGGAATTTTTTGAGGATGTAACTAACAGAGTGGACAAGGAAGAACCAGTGGATGTGGTGTATTTGGACTTTCAGAAGGCTTTTGACAAGGTCCCGCACAAGAGTTTGTTGTGCAAAATCAAAGCACATGGTATTGTGGGTAATATACTGACGTGGATAGGGAACTGGTTGGCAGACAGGAAGCAGAGTCGGGATAAACGGGTCCTTTTCAGAATGGCAGGCAGTGACTAGTGGAGTGCCGCAGGGCTCAGTGCTGGGACCCCAGCTCCTTACAATATACATTAACGATTTTGATGAAAGAAGAGAGTGTAATATCTCCAAGTTTGCGGATGACACTAAACTGGGTGGCGGAGTGAGCTGTGAGGAGGACGCTAAGAGGCTGCAGGGTGACTTGGACAGGTTAGGTGAGTGGGCAAATGCATGCAGATGCAGTATAATGTGGATAAATGTGATGTTATCCATTTTGGGGGCAAAAACACGAGGGCAGAATATTATCTGAATGGCGGCAGACTCGGAAAAGAGGAGGTGCAACGAGACCTGGGTGTCATGGTTCATCAGTCACCGCAGGTACAGCAGGCGATAAAGAAGGCAAATGGTATGTTGGCCTTCATAGCTAGGGGATTTGAATATTGGAGCAGGGAGGTCTTACTGCAGTTGTACAGGGCCTTAGTGAGGCCTCACCTGGAATATTGTGTTCAGTTTTGGTCTCCTAGTCTGAGGAAGGATGTTCTTGCTATTGAGGGAGTGCAGCGAAGGTTCACCAGACTGATTCCAGGGATGGCTGGGCTGTCATATGAGGAGAGACTGGATCAACTGGGCCTTTATTCACTGGAGTTTAGAAGGATGAGAGGGGATCTCATAGAAACATGTAAGATTCTGTTGGGACTGGACAGGTTAGATGCGGGAAGAATGTTCCCGATGTTGGGAAAGTCCAGAACCAGGGGACACAGTCTAAGGATAAGGGGTAAGCCATTTAGGACTGAGATGAGGAGAAACTTCTTCACTCAGAGAGTTGTTAACCTGTGGTATTCCCTGCCACAGAGAGTTGTTGATGCCAGTTCACTGGATATATTCAAGAGGGAGTTAGATATGGCTCTTATGGTTAGGGGGATCAAGGGGTAGGGAGAGAAAGCAGGAAAGGGGTACTGAGGGAATGATCAGCCATGATCTTATTGAATGGTGGTGCAGGCTCGAAGGGCTGAATGGCCTACTCCTGCACCTATTTTTCTATGTTTCTATGACCAACAATTCGAGGAACTATGGCCACTCAGAGCTAGCAGACCCAAACTAGAACGCATTGACATGCAACTACGGAAGTACACCAAAGAGATCATCCCAGTGCTAGGCAGTGCAATGTTGGTGGTCACACATAATGGATCAGAGAACCGGCTGCCACTCTGGATTGTCCCTGGAAATGGTCCCGCACTTTTGGGGAGGAGCTGGCTAGCCGAGATGAACTGGAAATGGGGGGATGTGCACGCCATTTCATCTGTGGAGCGAAGTTCATGTTCATAAGTCCTACAGAAATTTGAGTCACTATTTCAACCTGGTGTCGGGACTTGGTCAGAGGTACCAAAGTAATGATACGCATCACCCCGGATGCCAGACCAGTGCAACACAAAGCCAGAGCTGTGCCGTATGTGATGCGGGAGAAAATTGAGAGTGAGTTGGACAGGTTGCTAAGAGAGGGCATAATTTTTCCCGTTGAATTCAGCGACTGGGCAAGCCCCATCGTCCCTGTCCTAAAAACGGATGGCTCAGTCAGGATCGGTGGCGACTACAAGGCCACTATCAACCAAGTGTCACTACAAGACCAATACCCGCTTCCGAGAGCGGAGGATATTTTTGCCACGCTGGCAGTCGGCAAGCTGTTCACCAAGGTGGACCTCACTTCAGCCTACATGACCCAGGAACTGGCCAAAGAATCCAAGCTACTGACCACCATCACCACGCACAAGGGGCTGTTTATCTACAACAGGTGTCCATTGGCATTCGATCAGCGGCTGCTATCTTTCAAAGGAACATGGAAAGCCTGCTCAAATCCATCCCTGGAACAATCGTATTTCAGGACGACATCCTTATCACGGGTCGAGACACCGAGGAACACCTCCACAACCTGGAGGACGTGTTACGCCGACTGGACCAGGTAGGCCTGCGACTAAAGAAGTCCAAGTGTGTGTTTTTGGCCCCAGACGTCGAGTTTTTGGGCAGGAGGGTTGCCGCAGATGGGATCCGGCCTACCGAATCCAAAACGGAGGCGATTCATCGCGCGTCCAGGCCCGGCAACACATCGGAGTTGCGTTCATTTCTGGGACTCTTGAACTATTTCGGGAACTTTCTGCCGAACGTAAGCACATTGTTGGTGCTGCTACACGTGCTCCTGCGTAAGGGTTGCGATTGGTTTTGGGTGTACTGTTAGGAACGGGCTTTCAATCGGGCGCGGAACCTGCTTTGTTCTAATAAGCTGTTGACTCTGTACAACCCCTGTAAGAAATTGGTTCTGACATGCGATGCATCATCCTATGGGGTTGGGTGCGTGTTGCAGCAGAGTAATGATGAGGGCCAACTCCAACCTGTGGCTTATGCCTCCAGGTCGCTCTCCCAAGCTGAACGGGGATATGGGATGGTTGAAAAGGAAACACTCGCATGTGTCTATGAGGTGAAAAACTTGCACCAGTACCTTTTGGGCAGAAGGTTCGAGTTAGAAACGGACCACAAGCCATTAACATTCCTGTTGTCAGACAGCAAAGCTGTCAATGCCAATGCGTCAGCTCGCATACAGCGATGGGCGCTCATGCTGGCTGCATATGACTACACCATACGGCACCGGCCAGGCACCGAAAATTGCACTGACACGCTCAGCAGCAGGCTTCCACTGGCCACCACTGAGGGGGCAGCGGAGCAAAGCGCTGAGATGGTCATGGCCGTTGAAGCCTTTGACAGCGCAGGCTCCCCCATCATAGCCCGCCAGATCAAAATCTGGACCAACAGAGATCCCCTCCCAGCCTTGATTAAGAAATGTGTTCTGACTGGGGATTAGGCGCCCGCACACGGAGCATGCCCCCGAGGAGGTCAGACTGTTTCACAGACGGATGGATGAGCTCTCCATCCAAGCTGACTGCCTAATATGGGGCAGCCGGGTAGTCATGCCCCAGAAGGGAAGGGAAGCATTCATCAGGGAACTCCACAGCGAGCACTGAGGCATCGTGCTAATGAAGGCTATTGCCCGGTCACATGTATGGTGGCCGGGAATTGACTCAGACCTGGAACACTGTGTTCGCAGGTGCAGGACGTGTGCCCAGCTGGGCAATGCCCCCAGGGAGGCCCCACTTAGCCCGTGGCCTTGGCCCAGCAGACCATGGTCACGTATTCACGTAGACTACGCGGGCCCGTTCACAGGAAAAATGTTCCTCCTTGTTGTCGATGCATACTCGAAATGGATTGAGTGCGTCATATTGAATTCGTGCACGACATCCACCACTGTGGAGAGTCTGCGTGCGGTCTTTGCGACCCACGGCCCGTGTTTCACTAGCTATAAATTCCGGGAGTTCATGTCGGGTAATGGCATCAAACATGTCAGGACGGCACCGTTCAAACCGGCTTCCAATGGCCAGGCAGAACGTGCGGTCTAAATCATAAAACAGGGCATGCTCCGGATTCAAGGACCCTCCCTTCAATGCTGCCTATCGCACCTCCTGCTGCCCTGCAGGTCCTGACCGCATTCGCTCACGGGAGTCCTGCCCGCGGAACTACTCATGAAACGTACACTTAAAACTCGGCTGTCCCTCATTCATCCTGTCCTGTCAGACATTGTTGAGGGCAAGCGCCAGTCCCAAAATGAGTGCCATGACTGTAACTCAAAGGGGAGATGTATAGAAATCGATGACCCTGTATTTGTCCTTAATCACGCTTTGGGGCCCAAGTGGCTCGAGGGTACTGTAATTGGCAAAGAGGGGATAGGGTCATAGTGGTCAGACTTAACAATGGACACATATGCCGCAAGCATCTGGACCAAGTAAAAAAAAGGTTCAGCATGGACACTGAGGAACCTGAGGAAGATCATGAGATGGTGCCCACACCACTGCCAGTGAACGAGCAACAAGAACTTTCAGCAGCAAGCCCGGACAAGCCGGAATCACCACAGGTGACAGAGACACATGCCAAGGCTCAACAACCAGAGCCCCAACTGCGGCGCTCCAGAAAAGAGCGTCGACCGCCTGAAAGATTTAATCTTTGACCCCATAAGACGTTGGGGGGGAGGTGATGTCATGTATGTAACCTTCATGTAACTGTAACCTTCACAACAACACTGCATACTGTATACACCTAAGAAATGCACACCTTGACCACAGGGGGTGAACTTGTGGGAGACACTCCTCACCTGGTCATCCAGGTATATAAAGGGAGGTCTCACGCAGGGTTATCACTTCTTGGTCCTGTGAATAAAGGTTCAGGTCACAGAGTGACCTTGTCTGCAGAATGTGCCTCGTGTGAATTTATAGTAGTGTGTAAGGACATTACACCCGACACGCTCCATCCCTCCACCTTGCAACTGTCTGATGCTGGACCAGACTATTCAAAACCTTGGTGTTGTATTTGACCTGATGAGCTTCAGACCCCATATCTGCTCCCTCAACAACACTGCCACTTCCACCTTCGGAACATGACCTGCCCCTGCGTCAACTCATCTGCTGCTGAAACGCTCATCCATGCCTTTGTCACCTTTACACCCGACTATTCCAACGCACTGGCTGGCCTCCCACCCTACATGAACTTGAGCTCATCCAAAACTCTGCTACCTGTATCCTAACTTGCACCAAGTGCCATTCACCCATCACCCCCTGTACTCACTGACCTACACTGGCTCCTGGTCCCAGCAGTGCCTCAATTTCAAAATTTTCATCCTTGCTTTTAATTCCCTCTGAAGTGATATATTTTGGTAGAAAGAATGACAGGATTGTACTCTTTAGTTTATATTTCCTAACAGGCGTGCATGAAGAGAGACACCTAGGGATATATCACAAATCATTAAAGGTGGCAGAGCAGGTTAAAAAAGCTTACTGGATCCTGGGCTTCATAAATAGAGTCAGAGTACAAAAGCGTGGAAATGATGATGAACCTGTATAAAACTCTGGTTCGGCCTCAACTGGAGTGGTGTGTTCAATTCTGGGCACCATGCCTTAGGAAGGATGTGAAGGCCTTGGAGAGCCCGTATTCAAACCTACCAGGCCCACTTGGAGAAGACTTCTTGATGCATAAAATTAGGCAATTTCAAATGCGATCACATTTTCACCCACCTGTGTTGGTTTGATCGTCCTTATTCCTCAATCAAATCCAGGTGATGTCAACACTTGCTGGCTCTCTTGCAGTCATATAACAGTCCTCCATGAACTTTAGGCATTCCTTCCGTCTTACCAGTAGAGAGATTATTGTTGTCCCAATTTCTGATAAATTGAACTCCCCCAATCACTATAGTTGCTCCTTTACTAAACACCTTTATCTCATCCAGTCCAAGATCACACCTTCTCTCTGCCCTGGTAGTCTATAAACAACCCCTCAGTAATAGTTGTCCTCTTACCCTCTATTCATTCTACCCTTTCCTTTTTTTATATTCTCATCCTTGTTCCTCAATCCTGGAGTTTATACACACTCCCACACCACTTCCTTTTCTCCTGATAATCTCTCAATTTATATCCTTCCAGATGTGTATCCCAGTGATTGGCACTATTGTGTCTGTAAGCTCTCTAGTAATGACTCCACGAGGTAAGGTATTGTACTTGACCTGTGGTGACCTTAGGCCATTTATTACAGCTCCTGAGTGAGGATACAGCATGGTGTATTTATACCTGGTTACCTGTCCTGTACAGGTGACCCCTAGGTCTCCACCAGTTGCACCCTCTGGTGGTACAAGCATAGTGTACAGTGTGAAGGTACATCCAGTAGTCTTATGTAATTGTACACTAAATGTACAGGGTGTATACTTATGTTATACATACACAACATCACTCTCCCCTAAGTCTTGTGCAACTGGCCTTTGCATTGTGTGCTCTGGCCCTAGACTTGAGTGGCTACAGCCCTTGGACCTTGTCTATGCTTTGGCTAGGCTCTCTCCCTGTTGACCCCCAAGTCCTTATTGCCACACCATTGGGAAATGAGCAGCAGTGGACGGTTTGAGATGGCAGTGGGGTTTGAGTGGGTTCTGGGTGTGATCCATGTGTGTCCATGGCTACATACATCCATTTCCCCCCCCCCCCCCACATCCATAGACCATGTGTGTGGCTCAACACCTGCATGTGCATACATGTACAGAAGGAAAGAACAAAAAAAACATAGAATTAATTACATCACTGTTTGGGTTCTGCAGTAGTGGAACAAGTACATTTTATAGGTAAGGTACATTCGTGGTATCACAATCTTGCCCCTGGGTTGTGTAGCTGCAGGTGGGTGAGGATGCTAGTTTCACAGTGACCAGACTGTGTCCAGGTTGTCTGATGGTGGCACTGTGGCCCCTGCCAACTGGGTGAGCTCAGATCACTCACCTGGCTAAGTCTCAGGGCCTTTGCCGTTGCTTAGTGGCGGGAAGAGCCACAGGAATGTATGGCCTCCCTGTCCTCCTTTCAGGGCTGCAGTGTCTCTTTGTTGCCCTTCAGTGATAGTGGGAGCCTGGTCATCCCAGGTTGCGTTGGGAAAGCTGGAGGGTGCTAGCCTCTTGCTCCCGGTACTAGCCCTGGTGGCCAGAGAGGTAGAGCCGATCAGGGACAGGGTACTGGTAATGGTGCCTTTGCTGTCCACTGATCGCTGGCCTTGCAGCTGGTATGCTCCGTGTGTGTGGCCACGCTCCCTGGGCATTATATTGGTCCCGGAGGTGCAGGCTAGATAGTCGGGTAGCCCACTGGACCTGGGTGCTTCCGACGGGAGATTGCCCTTGGTTTTGTCGGCATGCATGTAAAACCCAGCATCGTACATCATCACTTCATTTACTCTCACACTACATTGATTCCGACCGCAATCGCCCGACTTATTATGGTTAGTTACATTTACAAACTTGAATGTGTCAGTTACATCTTTTATATAATGTATCAGCGGCATCGCTGTATAAAAGAGCGGAACTGTCCCTTTAATTGTGATGGGTTGCAGGTCTCCTTTAAGAGGGCCTTGCAATCTTTACCCCAATCTGGTTCACTGCTCGGCATCACGTGTTGCTCCATCAACGCTGCCCCTCGTGATCGGGCCGCTGCCCTCTTTACTTTTGGCGCTTCACCTCGTGGTTCGAGCGCCATCTTATTTCTCTCCACGAGGTAGGCTGCGGTGATCCTATTCTCCCTGGGTTCTGCCATGGAAGCAGGGAAGTTGCCTTCTGCGCTGATTTTCTTCCTCCGGAGTCCTGCCACTGGAGCCTGGAAGGTGAGGTCAGGTCATTTTGGCTGGATCATCTCGCAGTTGGGTTGAGCGGTCTGGGGCGTCTCCACGCAGTCGAGTTGAGCGGCTAGTTTCTCGGGTGCTGTGCTGGATCTCACTTCGGGGCCGCGGAGGACGTCGATCACCGGAGGTTGGAGGTTTTCCCAGCTCCAACAGATCTTTTCCATCCATCTTCTTCCTAATAGCATTGGACCATCCCCAGCAAGGATCCACAAAGGTTACTTGTGCATCGCGCCGTCATGGGACACCCGGACATCCACGCTGCCAACGACTGGGATGGAGTTGCTTGTATAGGTGAACAGCTTCACTTGGATCGGGATCATTTTAGGTCGTCCGACTGGATTGTGCCAGAGTTTCTCAAAGGCCGCCTGATTCATCAGCGACTGGTTCGCCCCTGTGTCCACTTCCATCGTGACTGGAGTGCCTTTGATTTCCACTTCCAGTTTCAACAGGGAACTCTCGGTGGTGCAGGTAAACACTCCGTACACCTCATCGTGGGGCTGAGCTGCCTCATGGACTCTCTTCATCGTCGCTGGAGTCCGGATGATCGGCCAACTCTTCATTGACTCGGTGAGTACAATTTCTCTTGCACATTCGCTGGAGGTGGCCCTTCGTGTTTGGAATTGGGGGTGGGCCATTTGGGACCGAGATGAGGAGAAGCTTCTTCACCCAGAGAGTGGTGAACCTGTGGAATTCTCTGCCGCAGAAAGTTGTTGAGGCCAATTCACTGGATGTGTTCAGGGGAGGGGAGTGGGAGGGGAAGTTAAATGTGGTCCTTGCTACTGGGGGGATTGGTGAGAAAGCAGGAATGGGGTACTAAGGTTGCATGTTCAGCCATGAACTCATTGAATGGCGGTGCAGGCTTGAAGGGCCAAATGGACTACTCCTGCACCTATTTTCTATGTTTCTATGTGTTACAGCCTTTGCATGTATAGTCTTTATAGTGGCACTGGTGGGCCCTATGATTTCCTCCACAGCGCCAGCATGGGGTTAGCTGGTTGGCCCCATGTGGCGGACTCGGGGTTCTGTTCTCTCTTCCCTGAGAACGACTGCTTGTAGCAGCCTTGCCTCTAAAAAGGTGCCAGTCGGTTTACAGTACTTGCCGCGTTAGAGTCCTGGGGGTGAGTCATCAGCTTAGAATCGCAGGCCGAGATCATGAACGCCTGGCTCTCATTAATTGCCTTCTGCAGGGTGACCATGATAGCCGCAGCGAGCAGCCTGTGGAGAAGGACCTCGTGGCCGATTCCAATAACGAAGCTGTCCCGCAGCACTTCAGTGAAGTGGTCGCCAAAATCACACGGTGCAGCCAATCGTCTGAGGTCTGCAGCATATCTTGCGATTTCTTGGCCTTCGGGCTGCCGGTGGGTGTAGAACTGATGTCTGGCTATGAGGATGCTCTCTTTAGATTTGCGTTGTTCCTGTATCGTTACGAGCTCCACATATGTTTTGGTCGTTGTCTTCGCTGGGGCTAGCAAGTCCCTGACGAGGCCATAGATAGTGGGCCCATAACTGGTGAGCAGGATAGCTCTGTGCTTATCAGCCAACGAGGTCGAGTTGTCTACCACCAGGTCGTTCGCAATAAAAAAAAGTGTTCGAGCCTTTCCACAAAGGCCTTCCAATCTTCCCCATCAGCGAATTGTTGAACCGTGCCAAGGTTAGCCATTTTCGCGTGGAAATTCGTAATCTCGTCGCCAGTTATTTTGTTTGTAAGCACTCGAGTAATGACTCCACGAGGCAAGGTACTGTACTTGAATTGTGGTGACCTTAGTCCATTTATTACAGCTCCTGAGTGAGGGTACAGTATAGTGAGCTCCCTTTATACCTGGTTACCTGTTGTTTACAGGTGACCCCTAGGTCTCCACCAGTTGCACCCTCTGGTGGTACAAGCATAGTGTACAGTGTGAAGGTACATCCAGTAGTCTTATGTAACTCTACATTGAGTGTACAGGGAGTATACTTATGTTATACATACACAACAGGCACCATCTCTGTGATGCCCTATCAACTCTGCAAGACCTTCCAGATCTCATATTTGTCAGACTTCACAGCTCCAATACTTTGTACCATTCTCACTATTAACTTTTTTACTTTTGTTTATCTCCCACTATTGGGCTGACATTAAACTTTGATTTGTGTTTTCACCAGTACACCGTACACCTTAAGGTTTGCTCCAATTGGTGCAGATGAAACTTTGTAACCACTCATACCATTTTATTCACCCTGCCTGCCAACCTTCATCCCCCATCCCCCCCACTTTTTGTTTAGGTAGAATCCATCCGGCCTGTATCAGCTCCCCAATTCCAAGAGGTGTCCCTACTCCAAAGCCTGAACCACCATTGTTGCCTAATTACTCTCCGTCTCTCTTCAGCAGTGCATGGCTACAGGGGAGATCCCGACCCTCACCATATTTAGTGCATTCGGAAGGAAGCTGAAGAGCAAGTCACATCGATCACAATTGGTTCCTCGCCAACTCCCTCGCGCATTCTAAATTGTGGACATCAGATCCTCGATCCCTACTCCCGGAGACAGACACCTTTTGTTTTACTGCGTCCAGATCCTCGATCCCTACCCCCGGCGGAGACAACTAGGTCCAGATTGCACAGAATTCTATCTGTAAACCAAATAAAATCCCTAATATCAGAACTCTTTTCTCCCTCCTTCCTTGACAGCCTGCTGGATTGCCATTATCGCCCAAGGCTGCTGCATTGCCCTCATGTATGGGCAGCTGTTCCTAGGACATCACATAACCCATGTCACTCACACAAACACCGGTTGTAACTGGTTCTTTTCCTTTTTAAGTCAATATGCTCCTGAATAAAGTTGAAAGCACAATTCATGTACAAAATATTAGGGAATGTTTCTGAAAAGGCCTTTATTAAAGTTGAATCAATGTTTCAGAAAAGATGCTATGCCTTCGGCTATGTTCACAGTATGGTTTGCCTCAGCTCACTGATTTACTGTTTTGAACAATGCCAGTTATCAGGATCACTGTTTCCAAAGGGAATGCAATATACATTAGATGCTGTAACCATACCTGCGAAAGTACACAAAGGTTTACATAACCAAAAGGACATTACATTAACACGAATGGGGAATTTCAGAAGGGCTCCCCATCATTTTTACATTAGCACAAATTCAATACCTTGGGTAGGATGAGCCAAATGCTCCATGCATACAATTTAAGATTTGGCTGTATTTTTAAACTTTGTATATATATCTATATATATATTTATATATCTCAAAGAGGCACAATTATTAACTGAGTTTTCTCTGTACAATTATGGAAATTACTAATTACCCTCCACCCATTAAAACAGTAAACCAGTTCCTTTGTAACCTGATAGTTTATTCCTAAATTGAAAATAAAATCAAAAGCACAGCCACAAAGTGAAATATACAAATTTGTGGTTTTAAGTTATATAATTCCATTCACAAAGCATTCCCTACCAAGATCTGGGTTAGCACAGCAGTGACATCAGGCTAGAGCTCACTGCAGTGGCCCTTTGTTGCACTGATGGGAGAAATGCCACTACTGGCATCCTGCCCCACAGGGATATACTGGGGATGAGACACACGAGCATGTCACCAAGAGTAAGTGGGAAGATCAATAGAACCGCTTAAACAGGCTGGAGGTAAAAAGCTCCTGTGTGCAGAGTAACATTGAGCGAAATGGAAAGAAAGTTAGCTTGTCCAGTCAACAGGTGAAGGCTGCAGTTAGGTTAGAGGGAGTTACTTGGAATAGCCAAGAGCTGCTTGAGGAGTCTGTTCATCTTATAATTGCCACTCCTCACAAATGCAGATCAAAAACTCAGTCTCCAAGCTGCAGTTTAGTCAATGAGTGAACAAGGCTCCACGTGTCCACACATTCTCTAATCCTGAAACAATACAGCCATGGTCATTACTGTTGCAGCATCCAACTTAGCATCTGCTGTATTAGAGAGCATCATGATTCACATCTGCAAAGCCGCTTCCTTCGCTGGAATCCTCAAACAATATTTACATTGTGGTGGCTGTGGAACACTGAAGAGAGAATTACTGCACGTTGAACAACCATTTAAAATACTCTATGATCCGAAATCAGAAGATTAAACGAGCACAGCGGGATCCTGTGCAGATCTGTTCATCCAGTTGTTAAGACATCAATTTATAACTGCAGTGAGAAACTATTGTAGTTGGGAGCAACTTGCAACATTCTCATTTAATCACATTGAGGATTCTATCTCACAGCCGAGGCAACAGATGCAGTCGCTCCTCGAACTGGTCTTGCACGGGGGCATCCATCCATTACTGAAATGAAGGGATTACTCCTGTCCAAACTTTGATTTTTTTTTAATGAAAGAAAATCTGCACCAAAGAGAGTTGACAGGCAAGAGGTGAAAAGTAAAATAAGGATTATAGAACAAGAGATAGGAAAGGAAGCTATTATTCAAAGTCCTTGAGTTCAAGTCCCAGCAATTGACACACTGATGTAGACGAGATTGTGGATGAAGCTGTTCTTTTACAATTTGGCCAGCTCGTTGCACAACCAATCCAGTCCTTTATACAGACCATCACCCTGAATGGCACACGTGCCCTCTATGCACCACTGAGGACAAAGTGAGAAAAATTATCATTCACAACAATCCTATCTAAAGAAAGTGCATTCATTACACACAAAAGAATCTTTCATTGCATTACATAGCAAGACCCACTGGTCACAATACACTGCGGTAATAAGGCTAAAAATGCTGTAATGCACTGAAAGGGATGAGTGATGTCATAACAAACATGTACATACAGGAGTGTTTGGGAGTTTGCAAGATTATTTTTTTCAGATTTAACTTCGAAGTTCTGCTAAAGTCTGAATCTTTAATGCAAGATCGCAGACCAAAGCTGTGCATTATCTGAAATGTGTGACAGGAAGCAGTGAAAAATATAACTGTGATGGAGTGAAATTGCCCTGTAACTATGCACTATAAATGAAGGAAATGTATGGCCAGAGCATTTTACAAAAAGCCTCCCAATTGGCATCAATCCTGTAAATTATTAGAATATTTATTGCCCCAAATGGCTTTGAAGCCAAGTCAATTATACGGGAGGAGAAAGTGATACCATGCAAAGAAATATATTATTGGGTACAGAGAAAGAGCCGAGGAATGGAACTAGTGCAGATAGCTCTGATGTGGCGCTAACCATGGTACAGCCACAATGGGCTAAATGGCTGCCTCCTCCTGAGGTGTTGGGTAGCTTCACAGGGATTGGAAACAGCTCCCAATGGGTCATTCTTTACATGAGCTTAGACAACAAGCGTAAGCAAGTTAAGATAAGCGCCATGGGACGTTTTGCTTTGTTAAAGGCCCTAGATAAATGCAAGTAATAGTTGTTGCTGTTCAACAAGGGCGACTGAGTTCAAACTTCACACAATTGCAGTCCCAGCAAGGCCACTGGGTGATAAAAAGACTCTGATTTCTACAATGCCTTTCAATACCTCAGGACAACACAACGCTTTACAGAGCATTATTACTGTGCAGTCACTGTTGTAATGTGCGAAACATGGCAGCCAATCTGCACACAGCAAGCTCGCATAAACTAGTGAGAAAACGACCAAATCATCAGTTTTAGTGATGTTGGTTGAGGGATAAATATTTTCCGAGACACCAAAGATAACTTCCCTGTTCTTCAAATAGTGCCATGGGATCTTTTACACTCACCAAAGAGGTTTAACGTCTCATCCAAAAGACGGCACCTCCGACAGTGCAGCACTCGCTCTGTGCTGCACCAAAGCGTCAGTAACATTCCCTTTAAATCTCGCGGCTGCACAGCTATCTCAAGGTCCCGCGCAGCCGGTGAGCCGGCTTCCCAATGCAAAAAAACTTTGAATGGACCGCGCAGCCAGTTAAAGGCAGCGTATAGCCCCCAAAATATTAGGGGAACATTTGCATGTCAGCCTGGATTAACTGATAAAGTCTCTGGAGTGGGACTTGAACCCACACCCTTCGGACTCAGAAGCGAGTGCTACCACTGAGCCACTGCTGACACCTTTATGGTCAGAAAGGCAAGCTGCTTCCTCCCCTCTCTAGCCAGGAATGCCGAGGCCAATTATAGAGCTTTAGTTAAAACCTAGCACCTTATTGCTGTGTATTCTTTTACCCTGTTAGTCATTGGCGACCTTAAAGAAAAGACATCTTCAACACCAGCAATGGGTGTGTACATTTTAGAGAAATACAAAAGCCTTACAACTTTGCCGGTCAGACGGTTTAATTCCAGTTTCTCCGTGAGCTCACTAACTTTCATGGCATTTGGCAAATCCTGCTTGTTTGCATATACCAGCAACACTGCATTTCTCAGCTCATTCTCTTGCAGCTGGGAACAAAAAGCAAAAGTACATGCAGCGTCAGCTCAGTCATCACAGATCAAAATTAAAGCCAACAGTGCAACAGTCTTAGAAGCAAGAAATTTAAGAGTTTAAGAAACTATTACACAAGTGAAATTTCCATCTCACACACAGACCTCCATTTTCCGAATGTTTACAAACTTCAATATCAGAGTTTCCCAGAGACAGGAACGGGTGCAACGGCAGCACATGAACCCTCAATGATGGGCAATAGGAGCGACTTTCAGTAATTAAGCCAGTCGTGGCGTCAGATCCCAGAGTTCGATTTGTTATTATTGTACTAATGAACAAACCCAAGACTGGACAGCCAAGGTTGATGGGCTATTCAAGCCCAATCCCGTTTGTACCAAACATCTACACACCTGCATGTGAATTAATGAATAATGGCCCTGAAATTCCGGTTGTGCGCTGAAAACCGACTTTTGCGATGCCTAGCCGGGTCCATACACATTCCGTACGGACCCAGGGAGGCCGCGATTTCTGGGCCATAATTCGGAGCAGGAACTCTAGCTGAATTTCCTTGCTCTATAATGCAGGGTATGGAGGTTGACTTCCATGCCTTTAACACCTGTTTCAGATGAGATTAACTAATTCAATAAAGGCCAACACTTGAACCTGGGACCTTTTTGGTGAATGTAGCTCGGCCGCTGGGCCGTGTGAGGACTTGCCACTATTTCTTCAATGTGCTCCACAAAAACTTTTTTTTTTTTTTTTTTTTACACAAAAGGAAATCTCCACAAACTTTCATTGCGGGTTAAAGGGAATCTTGAAATTCTCAACAAGGCCAGTTCCCTCACATCAATGCATCAAATGCTCGGTCTAATGCCGTCTGTATTTATAATGGAATCAGGGCCTCTCCCACAATCACTGCTATGTAACATTTCATTTGATGGACTCGAACTGTAACTTTCATTTGGAGTCTGACCCCATTTTGTATCCCCTGGTCCATCATCCAACATTTTGCAATTTTTTCCTTGACTACTGGCTCCATTCAGAGAATAGCTTTGTGCAGAAATTTAGAAATGATCATTGAGAAATCTGTACCAGGTGAAGTAAAAGGGATTTCCTCAGAAACTAAGGGGATCCTGTATAAATGGTTAGCCTGAAGCAAAATGGGCTTGTGTTTTTCCAAACATCCTTGGTGGTTGAAGGGCAAAATATGTAAATCCATTAATTCCAAGAGAGAGTTTACCTGAAGTGTACTTTAAAACAGAGATGGCCAGTTTAGATACAACACAAGTTTGATTTGGCAAAATCTGAAAAATTGGGAAACACCACCTTGCTCCTCAAATACTCTTAGAAAATGTGGCTTGCCCCAGAACCACCGCACTGCCATTTCTCACCATTTTCTGTAGTTCATTTAGCGCTTCGGGCACTCTCTCTCGGTCATTGCTGTCCACAACAAAGATCAGGCCCTAAATGGAGAAACAACCAATAGAGTTATAGCGAGTTACCCATTGTACAACAGAACACAACTCACTCCAACAGTGCACACCATTAAAGATAACAATCACATTAGAAAGTATGAAACAAGTACATCAAATACAAATGACTAAGTCTGGAGAATTCCAACTGAGCAGTTCTTTTTTCCTGGATGTGTAACTTCTCAAAGCTTTCTTAACAGGCATTACAGCTGAATCATAGTCTTTGCAATTCAAAATACCTCAAGAATAATTGTCAGAGACCAATTATTTACAGGAAAAGCCCAGAGTGGCATACAAACAATGTTGGGCATGACGTTTGCTCTGCATATGAACCACCCAAAAAGGCTATTAATAGTAAATTAGTACTTTTTAAAATGGTTATGACCAAATTTCATGCTGCTAATACAGGTTTACTGTAAGGTTGCAGAGCAAACTATGGAATACAGACCAAAATCAATGCAAACTAATGTATTAAATTAGTAAAAACACTTTTTCTAAACATTGGAGGAAAGTGGTCATTCTAAAGTCTGTGTTGTTGAATCCAATTATTCGGTAAATGTTTAATCTGTGTACCCTTGTTCTCCTCACAATTTAATTTAAAGTATTACAGGCTTACTTTCTCCATTCTCAATTTTGTAAACCTCGAAAGATCACCTCTCCAGTCATCTTTGTAGGCTGAAAAGCCCAACTTTGTGCTGTCCTTCCTTATAACTTTAACCACAAACACCAACACTTTACTGCACTGCTTCCAGTCATTGAATGTCTCCCTCATGTCTCAGTGACAGAATTGGATGCAGTATGACCAGATCACAATAGCTTGACCACAACCTCCTCAGACTTGTATTTTGCTGCTTTGCCAAGAGTTCAGCATCCTATTGGTTTTGCTGATTGCTACTCTGCATTGCTTGGACAATTTGAGAGTCAAATCTACTAACACCAAACCTAGTTCAGCTCCATCCCTCACTAATGTCAACATCAGAATTGAGGTTATACCCATCAGGAAAGAGTGATCAGGCTGGGTCTCTTTTCTCTGCAAAAGAGAAGGCTGAGGGGTGGCCCAGAGGAAGTCTAAGATTATGAAAGGGTAGACATATAGAAGATGTTTCCACTTGTGGGGAAACTAAAACTAGGGGCCATAAATACAAGAGTCACCAATAAATCCAGTAGGGAATTCAAGAGAAACATCTTTACCCAGAGTGGCAAGAATGTGGAACTTGCTACCACATGGAGTAGTTGGTGCGAATAGCATTGATGCATTTAAGGGGAAGAACATAAGAAATAGGAGCAGGACAAGGCCATTTGGCCCCTCGAGCCTGCACTGCCATTTAATATCATGGTTGATCTGATCTTGGGCTCAGCTCCACTTCCCAGCCCATTCCCCATAACACTCCACTCCCTTATCATTCAAAAATCTGCTAGATAAATACATGAGGGAGAAAGGAAGACTTGCACTTATATAAGCGCCTTCATTAAGGAAGGCACAAATAACCTCCCAGAAATACTAGGGGACCGAGGGTCTAGCGAGAAGGAGGAACTGAGGGAAATCCTTATTAGTCAGGAAATGGTGTTAGGGAAATTGATGGGATTGAAGGCCGATTATTCCCCAGGGCTCGATAGTCTGCATCCCAGAGAACTTAAGGAAGTGGCCCTAGAAATAGAAGATGCATTGGTGGTCATTTTCCAACATTCCATGGATTCTGGATCAGTTCCTATGGACTGGAGGATAGCTAATGTAACCCCACTTTTTAAAAAAGGAGGGAGAGAAAACAGGGAATTATAGACCGGTTAACCTGACATCGGTAGTGGGGAAATGCTGGAATCAATTATTAAAGATGAAATAGCAGCGCATTTGGAAAGCAGTGACATATCGGTCCAAGTCAGCATGGATTTATGAAAGGGAAATCATGCTTGACAAATCTTCTAGAGTTTTTTGAGGATGTAACTAGTAGAGTGGATAAGGGAGAATCAGTGGATGTGGTGTATTTGGACTTTCAAAAGGCTTTTGACAAGGTCCCACACAAGAGATTAGTGTGCAAAAAATTAAGGCACATGGTATTGGGGGTAATGTATTGACGTGGATAGAGAACTGGTCGGCAGACAGGAAGCAAAGAGTGGGAATAAATGGGTCCTTTTCAGAATGGCAGGCAGTGACTAGTGGAGTACCGCAAGGTTCAGTGCTGGGACCCCAGCTATTTACAATATATATTAATGATTTAGACGAAGGAATTGAATGTAATATCTCCAAGTGTGCAGATGACACTAAGCTGGGTGGCAGTGTGAGCTATGAGGAGGATGCTAAGAGGCTGCAGGGTGACTTGGACAGGTTAGGTGAGTAGGCAAATGCATGGTAGATGCAGTATAATGTGGCTAAGCGTGAGGTTATCCACTTTGGTGGATAATTATCTGAATGGTGACAGATTAAGAAAAGGGGAGATGCAACGAGACCTGGGTGTCATGGTACATCAGTCATTGAAAGTAGGCATGCAGGTACAGCAGGCAGTTAAGAAAGCAAATGGCATGTTGGCCTTCATAGCGAGGGGATTTGAGTGTAGGAGCAGGGAGGTCTTGCTGCAGTTGTACAGGGCCTTGGTGAGACCTCACCTTGAGTATTGTGTGCAGTTTCGGTCTCCTAATCAGAGGAAGGACATTCTTGCTATTGAGGGAGTGCAGCAAAGGTTCACCAGACTGATTCCTGGGATGGCAGGACTGATATATGAAGAAAGACTGGATCGACTCAGCTTATATTCATGGAGTCTAGAAGAATGAGGGGATCTCATAGAAGCATATAAAATTCTGACGGGATTGGACAGGTTAGATGCAGGAAGAATGTTCTCGATGTTGGGGAGGTCCAGAACCAGGGGTCACAGTCTAAGGATAAGGGGTAAGATGAGGAGAAATTTTTTCACCCAGAGAATTGTGAATCTGTGGAATTCTCTACCGCAGAAAGTTGTTGAGTGCAGTTCATTGGATATATTCAAAAGGGAGTTAGATGTGGCCCTTACGGCTAAAGGGATCAAGGGGTATGGAGAGAAGGCAGGAGTGGGGTACTGAAGTTGCATGATCAGCCATGATCATATTGAATGGTGGTGCAGGCTCGAATGGCCGAATGGCCTGCTCCTATTTTCTATTTTTCACAACCTCAGGATGTCCCAAAGTACTTTACAACCAATGAAATACTTCTGAAGTGTAGTCACTCTTGTAAAGTAGGACTACTTTATAGAATATAGGATATGCTGATTGGGCAAGAGGAGGCTCATGTGGAGCATAAACATCAGCACACACCAGTTGGGCCAATGGCCTGTTTCTTGCTGTAAATTCTATGTAATGTCTCTATATGAACTGTAATTATACATCATGACTATTACCTGCCATGTGTCAGCCCAAACCGGGATCTTGTCCAAATCCTTATGTAGGCTGGCATGGGCTGCTTCATTATTGGAGAATTTGCAAGTGGAACAGTACAATGTTGGCAAACAGAACCATTGCTGTTCTTATGGTGGAGGGAAGGTCATTAATGAAGCAGCTGTAATCCATTCATGAACTAGGTGCAATGTATATTTTTTCCTGTCCTACATGGAGTATATTTTACACTTATCCGTGTTAAATTACATCTGGCCATTGTTCTGCCTATTTATATTTTTTATAAAAGTTTCTTTATAAGCAAAAGAATTGCACCCATAGAGAATAAATGGCATGCTAACATTAAACAATTCAGAGTACTGTGTTGTGTTTTAGTTCATTATTTGACTGAAAAATTAAACTAGCATTGAAAAAGTCTGCAGTTTTCAAAGTACTAATCCAACCTCCAATGCACGACTTGATTTGTTTATAGGGAAAGGAGTAGGCCATTCAGCCCTTCGAGCCTGTTCCGAAATCCAATGAGATCATGGCTGATCTGTGAGCGAACTCCATATACCCATATTTGCCCCATAGCCCTCAAGTCCTTTGGTTAACAAAAATCTATCAATCTCAGATTTAAATGCAACATTTGACCTAGCATCAACTGTCATTTGGTCAGAATTTAACCCTTGCAGTCCAGATATCATTCTGGTAAATCTACACTGCACTCCCAAAGCCAATATATCCTTCCTACGGTGTGGTGCCCAAAACTGAACACAGTACTCCAGGTGTAGTCTAACCAGAGCTTTGTATAGCTGTAGCATAACTTCTACTCCATTGTATTCTAGTCCTCTAGATATAAAGCCCAACATTCCATTCGCCTTTTTGATTATTTTCTGCACCTATCCATGACATTTGAATGATTGATGCACATGGGTCCCAAAGTCTCTCTTCAGTGTGTGGATAACCTCACACATTGAAATCCATTTGTCACAATTTTGCCTATTCACTTGATCTATTTTAATATCTTTGTAATTTTGTGCTTCCATCTACACTGCTTACAATGTCATCTATCTTTGTGTGATCAAACTTGGATATGTGGCTCTCTATCCCATCATCTAAGTTGTTAATAAATACAGTGAATAGTTGAGGTCCTAACACAGATCCCTGTGGAACACCACTAGTCACATCTTGCCAATCAGAGGACCTGCAAATTATCCCTACACTTTGTCACCTGTCGCTCAGCCAATTTCCTAACCACCCCCGACCTTGGAGGGAACACCAGAGGAGCAGCGGAGCTTAAAGCAGCCACCACAGGCAGCAGTGTGAGCAGGTAAGAGAGGGCGATAAAGGAGAACAGGGCGACGACATTCGACGTCATAGGAAGGCAGGGAAGTGATTGGTTGGTGAGTTTTTCTCTTTCTTTTCTTGCTTTAAATTAAGGGCCTTGGATTAGGGGCTGGGATAAATAACTAAAAACTAAATCTAATTAATTAAATACATTATAGATGGCACAACAGGCGATGTGTCACTGCTACAACATGTGAAAACTGGTGGACACCATTGAGGTCCACGGGGACCACACCTGCAGCAAGTGTCTGCAGCTCAAGGAACTTCAGCTTCGCATTGATGAGCTGGAATCCGAGCTGCAGACACTACGACACATCAGAGAGAGGGAGAGTTACCTGGACGCCGCAATCCAGGAGCTTGTCACACCAATTATAGTAATTAATTCAAATTCGATCCGTGGCCAGGGACAGGAAGGTGTGACCTACAAGCGAGGAAGGTATGGGGAGTCAGGTTGGAGTGATGGAGCAGCCTTGCTCTTGTCCAACAGGCTCAAGGCTCTTGCTCCCTGTGTGGACAAGAGCAGGGACTGCAGGGAGGATGAGCAAACTGACCACAGCACCGTGGTACAGGGGGCCATTCAAGTGGGGAGAGTAGAAAGAAACATGGTAGTAGTAGGGGACAGTATCATTAGGGGGATACAGTTCTCTGCAGCCGTGAGCGTGAATCCCGAAGGTTGTGTTGTCTGCCAGGTGCTAGGGTTAAGGACATCTCCTCTGGGCTGGAGAGGAACTTGGAGTGGGAGGGGGAAGATCCAGATGTCATGATCCATGTGGGTACCAACGACATAGGTAGGACAAACAAAGAGGTTCTGCAGAGCTGGTATGAGCAGCTAGGGGCCAAATTAAAAAGCAGAACCACAAAGGTGATAATCTCTGGATTACTACCTGAGCCATGAACAAATTTACATAGGGTAAATAAGATCAGAGAGTTAAACACGCGGCTCAAAGACTGGTGTGGGAGAAATGGGTTTTGGTTCGTGGGACACTAGCACCAGTGCTGGGGTAAGAGGGAGCTGTTCCGATTGGACGGGCTCCACTTAGACCGTGCTGGGACTAGGGTCTAGGTGAATCAAATAACTCGGGCTGTAGAGAGTGCTTTAAACTAAATAATGCAGGACGGGGTGGGGGAGGGTTCAGGTGAGCAGAAATGTAAAAAGTCAAAGAACAAGGAGAAGGCAATAGAGCAGGGTAGCACTGAGGGAAATAAAACCAGAGCGTGACAGGAAGGGACAGAATGTATAAACATAAAGATGAGTCATCAAAGCAGGAAAAAAAATGGTAAAAAAAACAAATTTAAAAGTTCTTTATCTGAATGCACGTAGCATTCGTAACAAAATAGATGAGTTGACGGCACAAAGAGATACAAATGGGTATGATCTGATAATACAGAGACGTGGTCACAAGGTGACCAGGAACTAAATATTCTGGGGTATTTGACAATTCGGAAGGACAGACAGAAAGGAAAAGGAAGTGGGGTAGCATTGTTGATAAAGGAGGAGATCAATGTGTTAGTGACAAGCTATATTGGCTCAGAAGATCAAGATTTTGATTCAGTTTGGGTGGAGATAAGGAATAATAAGGGGAAAAGACGCTGGTGGGCGTAGTCCATAGGCCCCCTAACAGTAGCTACACTGTTGGACAGAGTATAAATTAAGAAATAATGGAGGCTTGTAATAAAGGAACGACAATAATCATGAGCGATTTTAACCTTCATATTGATTGGACAAAGCAAATTGGCCAGGGTAGCCTTGAGGAAGAGTTCATAGTGTATCCGGGATAGTTTCCTTGAACAGTACGTTGCGGAATCAACCAGGGAGCAGGCTATCTTAGATCTGGTACTGTGTAACGAGGCAGGATTAATAAATGATCTCATAGTAAAAGATCCTCTAGGAATGAGTAGAATTTCAAATTCAGTTGGAGGGTGAGAAAGTTGGATCTCAAACCAGTGTCCTAAGCTTAAATAAAAGGAGATTACAAAGGTACGAGGGCAGAGTTGGCTAAAGTGGATTGGGAAAATAGATTAAAGTGTGGGACGGTTGATGAGCAGTGGCAGACATTTAAGGACATATTTCATAACTCGCAACAAAAATATATCCCAATGAGAAGGAAAGACTGTAAAAGGGATAACCATCTGTTGCTTACTAAGGAAATAAGGGATGATATCAAATTGAAAACAAGGGCATACAATGTGGCCAAGACTAGTGGGAGGCCAGAGAATTGGGAAACTTTTAAAAGCCAGCAAAGAACGACTAAAAAAAATGAGAGGAGGAAGACAGATTATGAACGTAAACTAGCACGAAATATAAAAACAGATATAGAGTTTCTACAAGTACATAAAAAGGAAGAGTGGCTAAAGTAAATGTTGGTCCACTAGAGGATAAGACTGGGGAATTAATAAAGGAGAACAGGGAAATGGCAGAGACATTGAACAAATATTTTGTATTGGTCGTCACAGCAGAAGATACTAAAAACATCCCAATAGTGGATAATCAAAGAGTTATAGGGAGGGAGGAACTTAATACAATCACTATCACTAATGAAGTAGTACTCGGTAAAATAATGGGACTAAAGGTGGACAAGTCTCCTGGACCTGATGACTTACATCCTAGGGTCTTAAAAGAAGTGGCTGCAGAGATAGTGGATGCATTGGTTGTAATCTACCAAAATTCCCTGGATTCTAGGGCAGTCCCAGTGGATTGGAAAACTGCAAATGTAACGCCCCTATTTAAAAAAGGGGGCAGACAAAAAGCAGGAAACTATAGACCAGTTAACCTAACATTTGTCGTTGGGAAAATGCTGGAGTTCATTATTAAGGAAGCAGTAGCGGGACATTTGGAAAAGCATAATTTAATCAAGCAGAGTCAGCATGGTTTTATGAAAGGGAAATCATGTTTGACAAATTTGCTGGAGTTCTTGGAGGATGTAATGGGCATGGGCAAGGGGGAAACCAGTGCATGTGGTGTATTTAGATTTCCAGAAGGCATTCGATAAGATGCCACATAAAATGTTACTGCACAAGATCAAAGTTCACAGGGTTGAGGGCAATATATTAGTTAGCCAATCCTCTTTCCATGCTAACAGAAAACAGAGAGTCGGGATAAATGGATCATTTTCCGGTTGGCAAACAGTGACTAGTGGGGTGCCGCAGGGATTGTTGATGGGTCATCAACTATTTACAATCTATATTAATGACTTGGATGAAGGAACCAAGTGTAATGTAGCCAAGTTTGCTGATGATACAAAGATGGGTGGGAAAGCAAATTATGACCACACAAAAAATCTGCAAAGGGATATAAATAGGCTAAGTGAGCGGGCAAAAATTTGGCAGAGTATAATGTGGGAAAATGTGAGGTTATCCACTTTGGCACAAAAATAGAAAAGCACATTATAATTTAAATGGAGAAAAATTGCAAAGTGCTGCAGTACAGAGGGACCTGGGGGTCCTTGTGCATGAAACACAAAAAGTTAGTATGTAGGTACAGCAATTGATCAGGAAGGCAAATGAAATGTTGGTCTTTATTGCAAGGAGGATAGAGTATAAAAGCAGAGACGTGCTGCTATAACTGTACAGAGTATTGGGGAAGCCACACCTAGAATACTGCGTATAGTTTTGGTCTCCGTATTTAAGGAAGGGTATACTTGCACTGGAGGCTTTTCAGAGAAGGTTCACTAGGTTGATTCCGGAGATGAGGGGGTTGACTTACGAAGATAGGTTGAGTAGGTTGGGCCTATACACATTGGAGTTCAGAAGAATGAGAGGTGATCTTATCGAAACATACAAGATAATGAGGGGGCTCGACAAGGTGGATGCAAAGAGGATGTTTCCACTCATAGGGGAAATTAAAACGAGGGGACATAGTCTCAGAATAAGGGGCCGCCCATTTAAAACTGAGATGAGGAGGAATTTCTTCTCTGAGGTTTGTAAATCTGTGGAATTCTCTCCCCCAGAGAGCTGTGGAGGAAGGCTAGGTCATTGAATATATTTAAGGCGGAGATAGACAGATATTTGAGCGATAAAGGTAATAAAGGGTTATGGGGAACGGGCAGGGAAGTGGAGCCAAGTCCATGATCAAATCAGCCATGATCTTAATGAATGGCAGTGCAGGCTTGAGGGGCCAGATGGCCTACCCCTGCTCCTATTTCTTATGTTCTTATTAATTCATGAGCTTCAACTTTAGCTAAATGTTTATGAGGGACTTTATCGAATGCCTTCTGGAAACGCATGTAATTAGCATTGCATAGACATTCCTTGTACACTACTTTAGTCACGTCTTCAAAAAATTCAATCAGGTTCGTCAGGCATGACCTACCCGCTAGAAATCCATACTGGCTCTCTGATCAGCTGAACATTTTCAAAGTGTTCAGTCATTCTATCCTTAATTATAGACTAGTAATTTCCCAACAACAAATATTAGGCTAAATGGTCTATAATTCCCTGGTTTCCCCTTTCTCACCTTAAATAGCTGACAGGTGCAATTATAGAGCTGTAGTTAACACCTTGCACCTTCTTGCTGTGTATATTGCTGTGCAATTTTCCAATCCAAAGAAGCGGCTCCATAATCAAGGAACTTTGGAAGATATAGTTAGGGCATTCTCATACCCCCCTTTTGTAACTCCTACTATCTGTTCAGTCACCTTTTGTTGTTCTTTGCATCTCTACCAATCGCTATTTTTACATTGTCTCTTGCCTCTTTTTTTATCCATGAATTTTTTTTTGGCAAGTAGAGCCCTTGCCCCTTGGAGGCATAAACTGGTTCTGTATCATGTTAATTTTTTTTTAAAACAACTCCCATTGATCTTCTGTCATTTTACCCAATAACAGATTTCCCAGTTACTGTGGACAGTCTTTGTCTCACCCATTTGAAATATAGAAAATAGGTGCAGGAATAGGCCATTTGGCCCTTCGAGCCTGCACACCATTCAATACGATCATGGCTGATCATGCAACTTCAGTACTTCATTCCTGCTTTTTCTCCATACTCCTTGATCCGTTTAGCCGTAAGGGCCACATCTAACTCCCTTTTGAATATATCTAACGAACTAGCCTCAACAACTTTGTGGTAGAGAATTCCACAATTCACAATTCTGAGTGAAGAAGTTTCTCCTAATCTCGGTCCTAAATGGCTTACCCCTTATCCTTAGACTGTGACCCCTGGTTCTGGACTTCCCCAACATCGGGAACATTCTTCCTGCATCTAACCTGTCCAATCGCGTCAGAATTTTATGTGTTTCTATGAGATCCCCTCATTCTTCTAAACTCCAGTGAATATAAGCCAAATCGATCCAGTCTTTCTTCATATGTCAGTCCCGCCATCCCAGGAATCAGTCTGGTGAATCTTCGCTGCACTCCCTTAATAGCAAGAATGTCCTTCCTCAGATTAGAAGAGCAAAACTGTACACAATATTCCAGGTGAGGCCTCACCAAGGCCCTGTACAACTGCAGTAAGACCTCCCTGCTCCTATACTTAAATCCTCTCACTATGCCATTTTCCTTCATCGCCTGATGTACCTGCATGCCAACTTTCAATGACTGATGTACCACCACACCCAGGTCTCGTTGCACCTCCCTTTTCCTAACCTGTCACCATTCAGATAATATTCAGCCTTCCTGTTTTTGCCACCAAAGTGGATAACCTCACATTTATCCACATTATACTGCATCTGCCATGCATTTGCCCACTCACCTAACCTGTCCAAGTCACCCTGCAGCTTCTTAGCATTCTCCTCACAGTTCACACTGCCACCCAGCTTAGTGTCATTTGCAAATTTGGAGATATTACATTCAATTCCTTCGTCCAAATCATTAATGTATAGTGTAAATAGCTGGGGTCCCAGCACTGAACCTAGTGGTACCCCACTAGTCACTGCCTGCCATTCTGAAAAGGACCCGTTTATTCCCACTCTCTGCTTCCTGTCTGCCAACCAGTTTTCTATCCACGTCAATATAGTACCCCCAATACCACGTGCTTGAATTTTGCACACTAATTTCGTGTGGGACCTTGTCAAAAGCCATTTGAAGGTCCAAATACACCACATCCACTGGTTCTCCCTTGTCCACTCTACTAGTTACATCCTCAAAAGATTCTAGAAGATTTGTCAAGCATGATTTTCCTTTCATAAATCCATGCTGAAGTAAGCCTTACCTAAATCCTAGAATCTTGGTTTTGTGTTTCTCCCTTTCAAACATAACATTGACCTCGTTCATATTCTGATCAAACACTGATGTGGTGTTCAGTATGGAACCCATTTCAAACAGTATGATAGATGTCAGGTTGCAAAAAGTCAGTGAAGAAGTGAAAAAGAAAAGAGGGACAAAGAGAGGATATGAGAATAGAATGGCAGCTAACATAAAAAGGTAACTCAAAAAGTCTTCTATAGGTATATAAATAGTAAAAGGGTAGTAAGAGGATGGGTGGGGCCGATTAGGGACCCACACATGGAGGCAGAGGGTACGGCTGAGGTATCAAATGAGTACTTTGCATCTGTCTTCACCAAGGGAGAGGATGCTGTCATAGACATAGTCTATGAAGGAGCTCATGGTCTGCCATCATATCATCATAGGCAGTCCCTTGAAATCGAGGAAGTCTAGCTTCCACTCTAAAAGTGAGTTCTTAGTCTGTCACAGGTGGGACAGTCGTTGAAGGAAAGGGTGGGTGGGACTGGTTGCCGCACGCTCCTTCCGCTGATTTTCTGCATGGTGTCGGCAACGAGACGCAAGGTGCTCAGCGCCCTCCCGGATGCACTTACTCCATCTTTGGCCAGGGACTCCCAGGTGTCAGTGGGGATGTTGCATTTTATCAAGGAGGCTTTGAGGCTGTCCTCAAATGTTTCCTCTGCCCACCTTGGGCTCGCTTGCCGTGTAAGAGTTCCGAGTAGAGCGCTTGCTTTGGGGGAAACCAGGGAATTATAGACCAGTTAGCCTAATATCTGTTGTTGGGAAATTACTAGAGGCTATAATTAATGATAGAATGACTGAACACTTTGAAAATGTTTGTGGTCTGCAGGGTTGCAGTGATCCCCGCCCTCCTGTATGGCTTAGAGACATGGACCATATACAGTAGACACCTCAAATCGTTGGAGAAATACCAACGATGTCTCCGCAAGATCCTGCAAATCCTCTGGGAGGACAGACGCACCAACGTCAGTGTTCTCGATCAGGCCAGCATCCCCAGCATCGAAGCACCGACCAGCTCCGTTGGGCGGGCCACATTGTTTGCATGCCTGACACAAGACTCCCAAAGCAAGCGCTCTACTCGGAACTCCTACAGGGCAAGCGAGCCCCAGGTGGGCAGAGGAAATGTTTCAAGGTCACCCTCAAAGCCTCCTTGATAAAATGCAACATCCCCACCGACACCTGGGAATCCCTGGCTAAAGGCCACGCTGGAGGAAGAGCATCCGGGAGGGCGCTGAGCACCTCCAGTCTCATCACCGAGAGCATGCAGAAACCAAACACAGGCAGCGGAAGGAGCGTGCGGCAAACCATACTCCCCACCCACCCTTTCCTTCAACAACTGTCTGTGACAGAGACTGTAATTCCGTATTGGACTGTTCAGTCATCTAAGAACTCACTTTTAGAGTGGAAGCAAGTCTTTCTCAATTACGAGGGACTGTCTATGATGATGATGATAATGATGGAGGAGAGAGTGGAGACACTTGATAGGATATAAAAATCGATAGAGGTATTAGAAAGGCTGGCTGTACTTAAAATAGATAAATCACCAGGAGCAATGGGATGCATCCTAGGATGCTGAGGGAATTGACAGTGTAAATCGCAGAGGTACAGGACATAATATTCCAATCCTCCATAGATAACGGGGTGGTGCCAGAGGACTGGCGAATTGCCAATGTAACACCATTGTTCAAAAATGGGTGTAAAGATAAACCCAGCAACTACAGGCCGGTCAGTTTAACCTCGATATTGGGGAAGCTTTTAGAAACATGATCAGGGACAAAATTAACAGTTACTTGGATATGTGTGGATTAATTAAGGAAAGCCAGCATGGATTTGTTAAAGGAAAATTGCATTTAGCCAACCTGATCGAATTTTATGATGAGGTAACAGAGGGTTTATGAGGGTAATGCGGTTGACATGGTGTGCATGGATTTCCGAAAGGTGTTCGACAAAGTGCCACATAATAGGCTTGCCAGCAAAGTTGAAGCCCATAGAATAAAAGGGACAGTGGCAGCATGGATACAAAATTGGCTAAGTGACAGGAAACAGTGAGTAATGGTGAACGGCTGTTTCTCGGACTAGAGGAAGGTACACAGTGATGTTTGCCAAAGGTCGGTTCTAGAACCACTGCTTTTCTTGATATATATTAATGATTTGGATGTGGGTGTACAGGGCACAATTTCAAAATTTGCAGATGGCACGAAGCTTGGAAATGTAATGTACAGTGAGGAGGAGAGTGATAGACTTCAGGCAGGCAGGCAGGTGAAATGGGTGGACACGTGGCAGACAACATTTTAATGCAGAAAAGTGTAACGGGATACCTTTTGGTAGAAAGAATGAGAAGAGAGGACATATAAGCTAAATGGTACAATCCTAAAGGGAGCGCACGAACAGAGACACCTGGGGGAATGTGCGCACAAATTGTTGAAGGTGATAGGGCAGGTTGAGAAAACAGTTAAAAAGGATTACGGGATCCAAGAGTACAAAAGCATGGAAATTATGATGAACCTGTATAAAACACTGGTTCGGCCCCAACTGGAGTAGTGTGTCCAATTCCGGACACCACCCTTTAGGAAGGATGTGAAGGCCTTAGAGAAGGTGCAGAAAAGACTTACAGGAATGGTTCCAGGTCTGAGGGACTTCAGTTGCATGGATAGACTAGAGAAGCTGGGGTTGTTCTCCTTGGAGCAGAGAAGAGCGAGAGGAGATTGGATAGTGTTCAAAATCATGAGGGGTCTGGACAAAGTAGGTAAGAGAGAAACTGTTCCCAATGGCAGAAGGAGCGAGAACCGGAGGACATAGATTTAAGGTGATTGGCAAAAAGAACCAAAGGCGATGCAAGAAAAAACTTTTTATGCAACGAGTGATCGGGTTCTGAAATGCACTGCCTGAAAGGGAGGTGGAGGCAGACTCAATCTTAACTTTCAAAAGGGAGTTGGATAAGTATGTGAAGGAAAAAAAATTGCAGCTTTATGGGGAAAGGGCAGGGGAGTGCAACTAGCTGAGAGTCGGCACAGGCTCGACAGGCTAATGGCCTTCTTCCGTGCTGTAACCATTCTATGATTCGATGGTTCTTGTATGGTCTCTTGCGCCTCCCAGACTTTAAATCGCTCCACCATTAGCGGCTGTGCCTTCAGTTGCCTGGGCCCCAAGCTCTGAAATACCCTCCGACTCTCTATCTATCTATCTCTCTCTCTCTCGCCTAGCTTTTTGACCAAGTTTTTGATCACCTGTTCCAATATTTCATGTGGCTCAGTGTCAAATGTTTTGGGCTAATTGCCCGATGAGCGCCTTGGGACGTTTTACTACATTAAAGGCACTATATAAATTCAAGTTGTTGTGGTAGTATCTCACATTATTCATAACCTTTGTAAGATAAAACTTACCTGCATGTTGTGATAGTGTTTTAATAATGCTTTTGTTTAATTGTTATATATGATAAAAGTAACTAAAATGTGTGTAAGCTTAGCTAACCATGGTAAAAACCGAGAAGCAAAGCATCATGGTAAATTGATCCAATATTATGTTAACCATTTTTAAGTGCTGAAACAGCTTTGTTAGAGCTAGGGTGGTCAAGGCCAGAATATTAAATTATTAAGATAAGGGTCTGCAGCATGTATTATTTTGTTATCCTTATTTTGCAAGTAATGAATTGTGTGTAAAGTTGTCTGTGTAAAAGTTCTCAGAAGGAAAATGGTTCTGTCTGCAAAAAGGGAGGATAGCAAGATAATCTGTGCTATTGAAGGTCAGTGGCGGGAGTCTTAGAATGAGATGAATTGTGAGGCTCAATGCTATCACAGCATTTGAAAGGGACAAAAAAAAACTATTAAGAGAAGCCGCTTTGAACCCTGAAGGCAGTGCAAACGCAGAGGAAGACTGGAACACTCAACAGAACACGGCAAGACACCGGCCACAGTCACTCAGTGGGCTTCCGTTGAGGTTTCAAGGAACAGACTGTCAACTATTGCCTTGTTAAGTATTATTTCTGTGCACTGGAAGTAAACCAATTAATAAAATCAGTTATGCTTATTTACAATGTACCTGTACCCAGTGTGGTTTGTTGTGGTCATGGACAGGTCTCTTCTGTCAGATCTTAAACCTTGGTTCAGAACACTGCTCTCTCCCGAGCCAGGTGGTCATAGGTCCAAACCCAACTACAGGTACTCGAGCACATAAAGGTACATGACCAGGGAATCCAGTCTTTAAAATGTGCCGTTAAACTAAGGTTATATTATTGGTCTAGTAATCCAGAGAGAGGGAGTTCAAATCTGATCCTGGCAGTTTGAGAATGTGAATTCAGTTTTTTTTTTAAACTGGAAATTAAAAGTTGGTTTCAATAAAAATGACCATGAAGCTGTCGGATTATCAAAACCCAACTGTTTCACTAATGTCCTTTAAGGAAGGAAACCTATTGTCGATACCCGGTCTGACTCCAGTCCCACATCAACGTGATTGGCTCTTAACTGACCTCTGATGTGCCCTAGAAGCTCCGTTGCATCAAACCAGGTCAACTAGCGATGGGCAATATCCCAAGAGTGAATAAAGAAGAAAGGGCCATCAGGTGAATATAAAAGATCCCACGGCACCACTTGAAAAGCAGGGGAGTTCTCCTCGTGTCCTGGCCAATATTTATCCCTCAACCACCATCACAAACAGATCATCTGGTCAGTAATGTAATCTCACTGCTATTTGTGGGAAGCACGCTGTGCGCAAGTTGGCTTCTGCATTTTCCCACATTACAGCAGTGACTACATGTCAAAGTACTTCATTGGCTGCAAAGCACTTTGGAATGTCCTAAAGTGCAAATTTGTTTGTTCTTTATATATTTTGTGTAACTCATTCAGCAATCTGAATGACCTCTTCCAATTTTCCTCAAACTTGAGCCTTTTCTGCAAATGTCACTATTCTGCACTGAGTTTCTGAATCCAGATTGTGTGTGTCAATTAGAACCAGTGGTGGTCACAAGGGTCCTATTCAAAACTATACCCAAGTCCAACATAATTTCTTCAACCATCATGTTCTACACTTCAGCCAGTTTCTTATTCATTCCCAACAGGTTTTTGTTTAACTAATAGCCTATTGTGTACAACTTTTGCAAAAGCATTTAGCGAAGGTGCATCGTGGTGTAGGTGTATGTTTTTCAGTTTACTTGGGTTCCCACTTAGTCAGGTTAAGAACTTACCCTTCCGAATACAAACATGAATTTAAACTTTCATACAAATTGGGAATGGGTGGCTTTAAAATCAGTCTTTCCAAATAGGTTTATACTTTGCCATTTCTGACTCAGTGCATGCAAAAAAAGTACCAGTCTGCAGAAAAAGAGTTATTTATATTAGTTGCAGAGGGACGAGACTATCTTCAGAGACAAAGTCTGAAACCTTTGTTATATTTGTTCTTGGAATGTGGGTGTCATTGGCAAGGCCGTATTTCTTGCCCATCATTAGGTGCCCTAAGGTGGTAGTGGGCCTTCTCCTTGAACCACTCAATCTGTGCTTCCAAAATGGTGTCAAGTAGGGAATTCAAGGATTCTAGCCCAGTGACAATGAAGGAACAGTGATTTGAACCAGGATGGTGTTTTCCTGCTGACCATGCACACAGGAGAGGGGGCGGGGCCATGTTCAAACTGGCCGCAGCTGACCAGAAAGTACTCCTCGGAATGGTTCATTGAAGAGACGTCTACGGCGATTAGATGAGGATCAAGTCAATCATTAGCATGTTGGCGCGGGATTAACGGTTGAAAGTGCAGGGCACAAGATTTACCAGCATTCACGTAGATGTGTGTTTTGGAAGTAGTGCCTCCACAAAGGACAGATTTTATCCTGACCCCCCCACATCCCACACAGTGAAGCAGACATTCTTGTAATCTACAGTGTGTGTGTAGGATACAGTCAGGCAGTACAGGCCTGTGTATACAGTCGGGCAGTACGGGCCCGTGTGTGTGTGTACGGGCAGTACAGGCCTGTGTGTGTGTGTGTGTGTGTGTGTGTGTGTGTATATGCGTGTATACAGTCAGACAGTACGAGCCCGTGTGTGTGTGTGTGTGTGTGTGTATACGGGCAGTACAGGCCCGTGTGTGCAGGATACAGTACGGCAGCACAGGGTATAGTCACTAGTTTCCGAATGTGCAGCTAATGACTGTGCTGATTTCGCAGGCCCCTGGAACCTCTCCGCAGACCCCAGTTTGAGAACCACTGCAATACACCAGGACATGCCCAGGAGTTATCAGCATTCACGTACCTGTGTGTTTTGGAAGTAGTGCCTCCACAAAGGACGGATTTTATCCTGACCCCCCACATCCCACACGGTGAAGCAGACATTCTTGTAATCTACAGTCTCCACATTGAAACCTGAAAGAGAATCTCTTAATGATCAGTTACTAGACCACAATCTGCTCCAGTACTGCACAGTTTCAGTTTATTTTTAATGTCAAAAATCAAGTTTCCCATTGGTTGCTTCCACTTTCAATCAGACATGCCATCTTTAATTTTGTGCCTCAGATAAGTTTCCTCTGCCAATCTCTACCCCAACCCATCACTATTCCTCTGCCTTCCTACTCTCCTGCCACACTCCCTGCTGAATAAACTCTCAGCAGCCCGCTGTGCCCCTCTCTGTATTCTCCACACAGCCCATCAAGGCACCCATTATTGTCTCCTTACAAGCAGCAACACTACTGCCCCAGCCTCCTCTCATTGGTCTTCCTGCCCAGTGTATCCATTGGGTATTAACCTCGTCTCCCACTCATCCCACCCAACACTACCCTCATCAGCTTTGCTAGTGGATCAATCGCCTTTCCGCATTTCCCTCCAGAATGTCCGTTCACTCAAACAAGGCCCCTTGCCATCCATGACTTTATGATGAATGATTACACAGATGTTATGGCTTTGACTGGAACTTGGTTCACGGATGATACCTTGCCCTTCACCAAAGCCTCTCTGCCCAGCCACATTTAATGACATGGTAACAGCCCTCATCACCAAGTCTCACCCTGGTCTCTCCCCATACTTCTCTGGAACTTCTCTGTTCTAACCACGACTTTAAAATCCTCATCGTCAACCATCCACACCATCCAGTCACCCAAGCTTTTCACCAAGATATCCTACTTCAGCCTCTGCACTGAGTGACTCATCGCAGTAATTTCAATCTCCATCTCAGCTCACCTTCTCTCCTCTGATTTTACGGCACTCCTGGTCTCCTTTAACGTGTCTATCCAGACAAACTCTCTAATGCACATTTATGATCACGTGCTGTTCCAACCTCACCTCCAACAGTGTGAGGAACTCATGAACTTATTTGCCATCAAGAATGAGACCATCCATCCAGCTACCCTCCTTTCCCCTCACCCAAGTCAAACTACCCTCAGACTCTTCGTACCTCGCCCTGAATCCATGTGTCTCACTAGTTTCTCTCCAATCTCACTTCATACCCTCTCCAAGCTCATCTATCGCCCTGGCTCCCATGGCATTAATGATTCCCTCTCCTCAGGTACTGTCCTCCTCCATTTCAAACCGCCGTCACCCCCGCTTCAAAAGGCCCACCCTCAACCACTGTTCTTGAAATTACTGCCCCATCTCCCCTTCCTCTCCAAAGTTCTCGAATGTGTTATTGTCCCCAAATCCATGCTCACCTTTTCCACAATTCCCTGCTGGAATCACAGCTGTACCAAAGTCACAAATGACATCCTCAAACACCTTGGTCCATTATCGCTGTTCAATCTCTTCCAAATGTTGTCCCCTGCAATATCATCCGCAGACATGGGGTTGCTCTATCATTGGTGGTCACACCTTTAGCCACCCAAGCCCCTTACTATTGAATTCCCCCCTAAACCTGTCCACTTCCCTATCTTCCTTTAAAACCCAATTCTTCAACTCAGCTTTTGATCACTCCTTGCTTCAGTGCCCATTTGTTTTTCTAATTACGCCCCATTTTTCTATGTTAAAGGTGCTGTATGAATGCAAGTTGTATATTTAACACTAAAGACGCAAGATCCTTTAATGGAGGGATTGTTCTTCTTGCACATCTCGCAGCTAAGTGGTGGAGATGGAAGTAGTCAGCTGCTTACCTTCTGAGCAGTTAAAGGAACTAAATGAAAACAATGAATGTTTCTGTTCTACCCCAAAAATGAAACCTACCAATTGTTGGAATGGTGGTGACAATCTCGCCCAGCTTCAGCTTGTACAGAATTGTAGTTTTACCAGCAGCATCGAGTCCCACTGGAGGTACAGAGGGAAACAAATTAGTTTAGACAACTTACATAGTACTAAAGCATCAATGACAGTATATTAAATCCTCAACATTTCTATGCAGCATTCCCTAATTAAATGTACACATACAACCCATGAAGGAACTATATACAAATTTGTAGCTAGACCGGAGGTTTTTTTTTAAGTGTGGTTTTCATTAGAACAGAGGTGGTTAAGGGTGATGATAGATCTACATAAAGTTTTGAAGTAAGAAGGCAGTGGATAGAAACAGGCAGTGGATAGAAGCAGGTGGTTTTTCAGTGATTGAATCTAACAAGGGGACATCGATACAAGATTAATGCAAGAGATTTAGGAGAGAGAGCTGGAAAAACTTTCCTTAAAAAGGAGTTACAAGGCTACGGAATTCAGTACTGGAGATGGTGACTGAAGCAGCAACCATGTCAAATTTAAGAATAGGTTGCTTAGAATTTACAGCCATTTGGCCCAATAGATGTACACCGGCCCTGATGCTCCTCCCACCCGTATTCATTGAACCCCAACAACATATCCTTCTATTCCTTTCTCCCTCGTGAACTGATCTAGTTTCACCTTAAAGGCGTCTATGCTAGTCGCCTGAACCACTCCATGTGGTAGCTGGTGATTGAAGGAAAGGGAATAAAGGGATAAGATACTGCTCGTGTGGAGGATGAACAACCTGGTCTGGTTAGGCTAAAAGGCCTGTTTTCGTGTTGAAATTCAATGCCATTTTTAAAATGGAAGCCAGCAGTATTTGTAGCCACTTCATTGCAACATCTGAAATTTCATAACCCGTTTTGTCCTCTTTACAGAACAATATCCTCTCCATCACAAGGACTGCCTCTCTTACACAATCAGGTGGTGATACATGCATCCCAGAGTAACCAGATTATGGCTTGCACTTGTCACCACGGTGTTAATATGGCTGGTCTGGTTGATTTTGTGGTCAATTGTGTCCCCAGAATGTTTATGGTGGGGGATTCGATGGTGGTAACTATTTTATTTTCTGTTGTGGGATGTGGGCGTTGTTGACAAGGCCAGCATTTATTGCCCACGAGAAGGTGGTGTTTAGCCACAGTCCTTGTGATGAAGGTGCTCCCAAAAAGTGCTGCTAGGGAAGGAGTTCCAGGAGGGAAGGTCATTGATGAAGTAGCTGAAGATGGTTGGGCCTAGGACACTGCCCTGAGGAACTCCTGCAGCGATGTCTGGGAGCTGAGATGATTGACCTCCACAACCACAACCTTTGGGATTCCTTTGGGATACACATGACTCCAGCCAGTGGAGAGTTTTCCTCATTCCCATTGACTTCAATTTTATTAGGGCTCCTTCATGCCACACTCGGCCAAATCCTGCCTTGATGTCAAGGGCAGTCACTTTCACCTCACCTCTGGAATTCAGCTTTTTTTGTCTATGTTTGAACCAAGGCTGTAATAAGGTCCGGAGCAGAGTGGTTCTTGCAGAATCCAAACTGAGTATCGGTGAGGTCATTGGTGAGTAAGTACCGCTTGATGGAAAGGGTCGTCGACCCTTTCCATCACTTTGCTGATGATTGAGGGTAGACTGATGGGTTGGTAATTGTCCGGATTGAATTTGTCCTGCTTTTTGTGGACAGGACATATACGGGCAGTTTTCCACATCGTCGGGTAGATGCCAGTGTTGTAGCTGTACTGGAACAACTTGGCTAGAGGCGCGGCTAATTCTGGAGCACAACAGCTGGGATGCTATCGGGGCCAATAGCTTTTGCTATATCCAGTGGGCTCAGCCGTTTATGGATGTCACGTCGAGTGAATCAAATTGGCTGAAGTGGCTTTTATGATGGCGAGGACCTCAGGAGGAGGCCGATATAGATCATCCACTCGGCACATCTGGCTGAATATGGTTGCAAATGCTTAAGCCTTGTAATTTGCACTCGTGTGTTGGGCTCCACCATCATTGAGGATGGGGTAATCATGGAGCCTCCTCCTGTTAGTTGTTTGTCCACCACCATTCATGACTGAATGTGACAGGTCTGTAGAGCTTTGATTGGATCCGTTGATGGTGGGGTTGCTTAGTTCTGTTGACAGCGTGCTGCTTCTCCTGATAGCATTCATGTAGCCCGGTGTTGCAGCTTCCCCAGGTTCGCACCTCATTTTTAGGCATGCCTGCTCCTGGCATGCTCTTTTGCACTCCTCATTGAACCAAGGTTGGTCACCTGGCTTGATGGTAATGTAGTGGGCTATGAGGTTACAGATTGTGGTGGAATACAATTCTGCTGATGACCCACAGCGCTTCATAGATGCCCAGTTTTGAGCTGCTAGATCGGTTCTGAATCTATCCCATTTAGCACGATGGTAGTGCCACACAACACGATGGAGGGTGTCCTTAGTGTGAAGACAGGACTTCGTCACCACAAGGACTGTGCGGTGTTCACTGCTACCGATGCGGTCATGGACAAATGCATCTGTGACAAGTAGATTGGTGAGGACGAGATAGAGTAGGTTTTTCCCTCGTGTTGGTTCTCTCAGCACCTTCAGCATTCAGCCAGCTCAGTCATTAGTGGTGCTACTGAGCCCTTCTTGGTGATGGACATTGAACTCCCCCACCCAGAGTACATTCTGTGCCTTTGCTACCCTCAGTGCTTCTTCCAAGTGGTGTTCAACATGGAGGTGTACTGATTCACCAGCTGAGGGAGGGCAGTAGGTGGTATTCAGCAGAGGTTTCCTTGACCATGCTTGACTTGAAGTCACAAGACTTCATGGGGTCCAGAGTCCATGTTAAGGACTCCTAGGGTCACTCCCTCCCAACTGTATACCACTCTGCCACCACCACCTGCCGGTAGGACAGGACATACCCAGGGATGGTGAAGGAGGAGTCTGGGAAATTGGCTGAAAGGTAGAATCATTAGTTCAAGACTCCTGCATCGATGCCTTGAGCAGAGATGATTGGCCTCCAATGACCACAACCATCTTCCTTTGTGCTAGGTATGACTCCAGTTAGTTGTTTAATTGTCCATCACCATTTGCGACTGCAGAGCTTTGACCTGATCCGTTGGTTGTTGGATTGCTTAGCTCTCTCTATAGCATGCTGCTTCTGCTGTTTAGCATGCATATGTGTAGCTTCACCAGGTTGGCATCACATTTTCAGGTACACCTGGTACCAATGTCTCCTTTAAGCTGTGCAGCCATGCAACGCTCTGGTGGTCCCACGCAGCCAGCTCACCAGTCTTTAAATGGAAAAAAACGTGCATGCTGTGCGGCCCCAAAAAAAGTGATGCTGCTCCTGGCAAGCTTTTCGACACAGAACCAGAGTTGGTCATCCTACCTGATGGCAATGGATTTTCGGAGTCATGAGGTTACAGATTATGGTGGAATAAAATTCTGCTGCTGCAAATGGCCCACAGCACCTCATGGATGCCCACTTTTGTGCTGCTAGATCTGTACCTAATCTAACATATTTAGCACAGTGGTAGTGCCATATGGCAGGTTTCCTTCCCTAAAAAGGACATTAGTGAACCAGTTGGGTTTTTACAACAACTCTGACAACTTCATGGTCACTTTTATTGATAACAGCTTTTTATTAAACTCAATTCAAGTTCTCAAACTGCCATGGAGGGATTTGAACATAACCTAGCACAAAGTAAGATGGCTGTGGTTGTTGGAGATCAATCATCTCAGCCCCAGGACATCACTGCAGGAATTCATCAGGGTAGTGTCCTAGGTCCAACCACCTTCAGCTGTTTCATCAAGACCTTCCCTCCATCATAAGGTTAGAAGTAGGGATGTTCGCTGATGACTGCACAGTGTTCAGTTCCATTCGCAACTCCTTAGATAATGAAGCAGTCAGTGTCAGCAGGCAGCAAGACTGGGACAATATTCGGGCTTGGGCTGATAAGTAGCAAGTAACATTCATGCCACACAAGTGCATGGCAATGCCTATCTCCAAAAAGTGAGTCTAATCACCTCCCCTTGACATTCAACGGCATTACCATCGCCAAATCCACCACCAACATCCTTGGGGTTACCATTGACCAGAAACTTAACTGGACCAACCACAAAGTCTATGGCAACAAGAGCAGGTCAGAGGCTGGGTATTCTGTGATGAATGTCTCACCTCCTGACTCTCCAATGCCTTTCCACCATCTACAAAACACAAGTCAGGAGTGTGATGGAACACTCTCCACTTGCCTGGATGAGTATTGCTCCAAATCAAGAAGGTCGACACCATCCAAGACAAGGCAGCCTGTTTGATTGGCACCCCATCCACCACCTTAAACATTCACTCCCTTCACCACCAGCGCATCAACTCGCCAATGCTTCTTTGGCAGCACCTTCCAAACTCGCAACCTCTACACCTAGAAGGACAAGGGCAGCAGGCACATGGGGCACCATCACCTCCAAGTTCTCTTCCAAGTGTCACACCATTCAGACTTGGAAATATATTGCTGTTCCTTCATCGTCACTGGGTTAAAATCCTGGAACTCCCTTCCTAACAGCACTGTGGGAGCACCTGCATCACATGGACTGCAGCGGTTCAAGAAGGTGGCTCCTCACCACCTTCTCAAGGGCAATTATGGATGGGCAATAAATGCTGGCCTTGCCATCGATGCCCGTAGCCCAGAACAATTAAAAAAAAATAAGCACGATGCTACTGTACCCATAGCAATTTAAAATGTAAAACTAATGTATTACATAAAATAATAATAGATCAGTTTAAAATGGTAACTACACTTGGCCCTAACTTACCATAATCAACACCACCTATTGTGGAACTAACCTTGAGCAATGAAGAAGAAACCAGAAACAGCCTGACTGTTGGGAGGCTGGAGTTAGTGAAACATCATTGACCTGAAACGTTAACTCTGTTTCTTTCTCCACAGGTGGTGCTTGACCTGCTGAATGTTTCCAGCATTTTCTGTTTTTGTCAGATTTCCAGCCTCCACACTAATTTGCTTTTGTTTTAGGCCATATAAAAGTGAAAATACTCAACTGGAATATTTACTCTGCGGGTTGTTGTGATCTGGAGTATGCTGACTGAAAGGGCGGTGGAAACAGTCTTAATCATGACATTCAAAAGGGAATTGGATAAATACTTAAAAAGGAAACATTTGTAGGGCTATGGGGAAAGTTGGACAGCACTTTCAAGGAGCCGACAGACACAATGGGTCAAATGGTCTCCTTCTGTGCTGTATCATTCTATGATTCTAAAAGAGCTGGAAATACAGCACAGGTCCACCTGGCTGGAAGGAGAGGACAGGTTAACGTTCCCGGTGCAGATTCTCCTTCTGAACTGATCAACCTGTAATTTATCACCAAAACAAAGACAATGCTTTGGGACCATAACATGATACAGCAGACCCCAAGCCCCAGCAATACACAAGAACATAAGCAATAGGAGCAGGAGTAGGCCATATGGCCCCTCGAGCCTGCTCCGCCATTTAATACGATCATGGCTGATCTGATCATGAACTCAGGTGCATTTCCCTGCCCGCTCTCCATAACCACTTATCGTTCAAGAAACTATTTCTGGCTTAAATTTACTCAATGTCCCAGCTTCCACAGCTCTCTGAGGCAGCGAATTCCACAGAGCCACAACCCTCTGGAGAGAAGAAATTTCTCCTCATCTCAGTCTTAATGGGCGACCCCTTATTCTAAGATCATGGTCTCTAGTTCTAGTCTCCCCCATCAGTGGAAACATCCTCCCTGCATCCAACTTGTCAAGACCCCTTATAATCTTATACATTTTGATAAGATCACCTCTCATTCTTCTGAATTCCAAGGAGCAGAGGCCCAACCTACTCAACCTTTCCTCATAAGTCAACCCCCTCATCTCCGCAATCAATCTTGTGACCCTTTTCTGAACTGCCTCCAAAGCAAGTATATCCTTTCGTAAATATGGAAACCAAAACTGTACACAATATTCCAGGTGTGGCCTCACCAATACCCTGTATAGCTGTAGCAAGCCTTCCTTGCTTTTATACTCCATCCCCTTTGCAATAAAGGCCAAGATTCCATTGGCCTTCCTGATCACTTGCTATACCTGCATACTAACCATGTGTGTTTCATGCACAAGTACCCATCCCCAGGTCCTGCTGTACTGCAGCACCTTGCAATCTTTCTCCATTTAAATAATAACTTGCTCTTTGATTTTTTTCTGCCAAGTGCATGACCTCATACTTTCCAACGTTATACTCCATCTGCCAAATTTTTGCCCACTCACTTATCCTGTCTGTGTCCTTTTGCAGATTTTGTCTGTCCTCCTCACACATTGCTTTTCCTCCCATCTTTATATCGTCAGCAAACTTGGCTACGTTACACTCAGTCCCTTCTTCCAAGTCGTTAATATAGATTGTAAATAATACACTACATGTACTAAATGGACAAGTCTGGAATCAATTAATACATTTTGCACAGATGGCAATGGTTTATTATAACAAAACTATACAAGAATCAAATGTGCCAACTTATGCTTTAGACTCTGACACCCGACCACCCTCCCGGAGTGAAGCTCCCAACAGACTGAAACCTGGACAATTAGAATTATCCATTGTTTTCATTCTCGCAGGCTCAAGAACTCAAGTATCAAGTCTGAAGAGGTTTCAAATGTTAACCTGGGTCTCCTGCCCCTGGACCCCGGACACACCGGGAGCTGACCTGGACTTACCCATCAGGATCCGCCTCTCTTTCCTCCCGAAGAGTCTCTCCAGCATGCTCGAGACTGTGAGTCCCATGGTTCTGGGAGCGGAGCGGGGCGGGATCTAACGGCTCGGGTGGGCAGTCCGGGGCCTGGCGACACGGGCGGGCTGGCAGTCCGGGATCCAACGGCTCGGGCGGCCAGTCCGGGATCTAACGACTCACGACTTAGACTAGGAGCGGCAATTACGTTTCTGCTGACAATTCCGGCCAGCGAGGAAGAAATGACGCTGGAACGCGGGTTGAAAGGTGAACTACTGACGCCGCTTCCGGACAAAGCGGCCAATCAGCGGCTTTTCTCAAATGGACTCCTGGAAAGGTGACGGCGCCGTGACCTTTCACCCTCAGCGCTCCGACCGTCCCAAGATGGCGCCTTTCATGTTCCATTGGCGACGTCAGCGAAGGTTTCTCCGTCTCAGCTGCTCGGCTTGGGACTGAAGGCGGCAGTCGGGCCCGGAGAGGAGGCGGATCTAGATCCGGGCCTGTTTGCTCCGTGCGCGGGGTGAGCGGCCTTTATCTGGGTGAGGGGAGTAAACTCGAGCCCGGGGTGAGCTGGCGAAACGCGGCCTTGGGCCGGAGGGTCGAGTGAGGGAGTGCAGCTCTGTCGGATGAGACGTTAAACGTCTGCTCTCTCAGATAGTTTGAAAAGTTCCCACCGTATGGAAGAAGAGCAGGGTAAGTTCTCCCCGGTGTCCTGGCCAATATTTATTCCTCAACCAACATCACTGAAACAGGTTGTCTGGTCATTATCACATTGCTGTTTGTGGGAACTTGCTGTGCGCAAATGTTTCCTTCACTACAACACTGATTGTGCTTCGAAATATTTAATTGGCTGTAAAGCGCTTTGAGACATTCTGAGGTAAAAGGCGCTCTAAAAATCTTTCTTTCTTGAACATAGTAAACTATCGCAAAACACTTCATAGGAGCATAATCAGGAAAAAAAACTGACCAAGCCAAGGAAGGAGATAATGGGTCGGGTGACCAAACGCTTGGTCAGAGGTAGGTTTTAAGGAGTGACTTGTGGAGAAGCAGAGGGGTTTAGGGAGGGAATTCCAGAGCCTCGGGCCTTGCAGCTGAAGGCACGGCCACCAATGGTGGAGCGATTCGGGGATTGATAATTATGGAATGATACAACACAGAAGGGGGCCATTTGGCTCATCGAGCTTGCATTTGCTGTTTGGTTCAATTAATCCCATTCCCATGCTACTTTCCTATAGCCCTGCATTTTTTTCCCCAATTCTCTTTTGAACATTACTGTCAAATTTGCCTTTCAGGCAGTGCATTCGAGATCACAACAACTCTGTTTTAAAAAAAAAAGTTTCCTCATTTTGCCAATCGCCTTAAATCTGTGCCCTATGGTTAACAACCCTTCTGCCACTGGAAACAGTGTGTCCTTATTTACTCTATCCAAACCATTAATGATTTTAAACACCTCTATCAAATCTCTTAACCTTCTGTGCTCTAAGGAGAACAGGCCCAGCTTCTCCACTCTCCTCCACATAATGGAAGTCCCTCATCCCAGGTACTATTCTCGTAAATATCTTCTGCACCCTCTCCAAGGCCAAGACATCCTAAAGTGCTGTGCCCAGTGATACGTCCTTACTATACAGTATAAATGCACACGAGGCCCATGCTTGAGAGAAGATCAGTCTGTGACCTGTCCTTTATTCCTTAGCACTCAAGTGATGAAGGTGGGTGGAGCTTCCCCTTTTATACCTGAAGGTCCAGGTTAGGAGTGTCTCCCACCTAGTGGTCAGTGTTCTCACGGTGTACAACTTAGGTCAGTTTATACATGGGTTACAATGCTGGTTGAATACATGACATCACCTCCCCTCCCCCCCCCCCCCCCCCCCAAAGTCTTATTGGGATCACAGGTTGAGTGTCTCTGGTGGTTTACGCTCCCTTGTAGAGCGCCTGAGTTGGGGCTCCGGTTGTTGGGCGCTGGCCTGAGTGTGTTGTTTGCAGTGCCTCAGGCCTGTCCGGACTGCCCACAGTGACTGGGCTCTCCTCCCTTTGGTTCCGGTGTTCGGTCACCTGTGGTGGAGTGAACGCTATATCGTGTTCTTCCTTTGCTTCTTCTATGGGGTTGCTGAACCTCCTTTTTGTTTGATCCACATGTTTGCGGCAGATTTGTCCATTGGTAAGTTTAACTACCAGAATCCTATTTCCCTCTTTGGCAACCACAGTGCCTGCGAGCCATTTGGGCCCTGCAGCGTAGTTGAGGACAAAAACAAGATCATTTACATCAATACATCGCGCCCTCGCATTCCTGTCATGGTAGTGATATTGTGACTGGCGCCTGCTCTCGACAATTTCTTTCATGGTGGGGTGTATAAAGGATAATCGGGTTTTGAGCGTCCTTTTCATTAGTAGCTCTGCGGGTGGAACCCCTGTGAGCGAGTGTGGTCGGGATCTATAGGCCAACAGGAGGCGTGATAAGCGGATTTGTAGGGAACCCCCTTGGAATCTGAGCATCCCCTGTTTGATTATCTGCACTGCTCGTTCTGCCTGGCCGTTTGAGGCCGGCTTGAATGGTGCAGTTCTAACATGGTTAATTCCATTGCCTGCCATGAAGTCCTGGAATTCAGTGCTTGTGAAGCACGGGCCATTGTCGCTGACCAAGATGTCCGGTAGACCGTGGGCAGCGAACATTGCCCGTAGACTTTCTACCGTGGCAGAGGATGTGCTTGAATTTAAAATGTCACACTCGATCCATTTGGAGTAGGCGTCTACTACAACCAAAAACATTTTCCCCATGAAAGGACCTCCGTAGTCCACATGGATGCGTGACCAAGGCTTGGCGGGCCATGGCCAGGGGCTAAGGGGGGCTTCCCTGGGCGCATGGCCCAGCTGGGCACACGTGTTGCACCTGCGAACACAAAGTTCCAGATCTGCGTCTATCCCTGGCCACCAAACGTGTGACCTGGCAATTGCCTTCATCGTGACAATGCCCGGGTGCCCATTGTGGAGTTCTCTGATGAACACCTCTCTGCCCATCTGGGGCATGACTACGCGGTTTCCCCACAGTAGGCAATCGGCCTGAATCGAGAGTTCATCCTTGCGCCTGTGAAATGGTTTAAATTTCTCCGGGCATGCCCTGTACGTGGCTGCCCAGTCCCCATTCAGGACACATTTCTTGACTAGAGACAATAGCGGGTCTCTATTTGTCCAGACTTTAATCTGATGGGCTGTCACGGGTGAGCCTTCGCTTCCGAAAGCTTCAACAGCCATGACCATCTCAGCACCATGCTCGGTAGCCCCCTCAGTGGTGGCTAGTGGGAGCCTGCTGAGTGCATCGGCGCAGTTTTCAGTGCCCGGTCTGTGCCGAATTGTGTCGTCATAGGCGGCTAACGTGAGTGCCCACCTCTGTATTCGGGCCGATGCGTTTGCATTTATGGCCTTGTTGTCGGCCAAAGGGGACGTTAGGGGTTTGTGATCTGTCTCCAGCTCAAATTTCCTGCCAAACAGGTACTGGTGCATTTTCTTTACCGCATATACACATGCGAGCGCCTCCTTTTCTACCATCCCGTAGCCCCTTTCTGCCTGGGACAGACTCCTGGAGGCATAAGCTACCGGCTGTAACTGACCCTTGGCATTGACATGCTGCAACACACACCCGACACCATAGGACGACGCATCGCACGTTAACACAAGTTTCTTACATGGGTCATATAGCGTTAACAGATTGTTGGAACATAACAAATTGCGTGCTCTATTAAAAGCCCTTTCCTGGCTGTCCCCCCAGACCCATTCGCGACCTTTGCGTAGGAGCACGTGTAGCGGCTCTAGCAGCGTGCTCAATTTGGGAAGAAAGTTACCAAAATAGTTCAGGAGCCCCAGGAACGAACGCAGCTCCGTCGTGTTACGGGGTCTGGGTGCTCTCTGGATCACTTCCGTCTTGGATGCAGTAGGGCTGATCCCGTCTGCTGCTACCCTCATCCCCAGGAATTCTACCTCTGGAGCTAGAAAGACGCACTTCGCCTTTTTCAGTCGCAGACCTACCCGGTCCAGTCTGCGTAGCACCTCCTCCAGGTTGTGGAGGTGTTCTTCAGTATCGTAACCCGTAATGAGGATGTCGTCCTGAAAAACCACCGTCCCTGGAATCGACTTGAGGAGGCTTTCCATATTTCGTTGGAAGATCGCGGCGGCCGAGCGAATCCCGAACGGACATCTGTTGTACTCAAACAACCCCTTGTGTGTCGTGATGGTGGTCAGCTTCTTCGACTCACTCGTCAGCTCCTGGGTCATGTAAGCTGAGGTCAGGTCCAATTTTGAAAAAAGTTTGCCACCGGATAGCGTCGCAAAGAGGTCCTCCGCTCTCGGTAGTGGGTACTAGTCTTGGAGTGACACCCGATTGATGGTGGCCTTGTAATCGCCACATATCCTGACCGACCCATCCGCCTTGAGCACCGGCACAATCGGGCTCGCCCAATCACTGAATTCGACTGGCGAGATGATGCCTTCCCTCAACGGGCGGTCCAATTCGCCTTCTATCTTTTCCCGCATCACGTACGGCACCGCTCTGGCCTTGTGGTGTACTGGTCTGGCGTCTGGGTTTATGCGAATCACTACCTTGGCCCCCATGATAGTGCCAATGCCGGGTTGAAATAATGAGTCAAATTTGTCCAGGACCTGTGAGCATGATACTCGCTCCACAGAGGAAATTGCATTGACATCGCCCCATTTCCAGTTCATGACAGCAAGCCAACTCCTCCCCAGTAGTGCAGGACCGTGCCCTAAGACAATCCAGAGTGGCAACCTGTTTTCCGAATCTTTGTGGGTCACGACTACCGTGGCGCTGCCTAGCACCGGAATGATCTGCTTTGCTGTGCGTCAATCGGCGATAATTTTGGCCTCCTGGCCTTGGATGCCCACAACTTTTCGAACTGTTTGATACCCATCAGGGACTGGCTGGCACCCGTGTCTAACTCCATTGATACTGGGATGCCATTGAGGAGCACTTTCATCATTATCGGTGGCGTCCTGGTGTATGAACTGTATACGTGCTCCACATGAACTCGCTGAACTTCAGCTTCCAGCGATTTCCCCCACTGTCCATTTCTGCAGGTATTTTGCTCATCTCTGCAAACTCCGGCTGAATGTATGCCTCCACACCTCCAGCATGAGTTGCGGTTTGAAACAAAAGGTCCCTTGCAGGTCGATCGTCCCTGACTGCCCCTGTTATTGTCCTTGAGTGCACCATTAACAGGTGTTGATGGCCCCATTACTGGCCGCATTGTCCCTTGCAATGGCGTGAATCGCTGTTCAGCTTGCCATTGTCTCTGTCGAACTCCCCCTTTGGGTTCGACTACATGTTGGGGCATGCCTGACTGCCCTTATCTGCCTGGAGAACTGTGTGCTGCTTTAACAATGTTGAATCTCTGTCCCAACCATTCCTTAACACAGTACCGCTCGTCTGTTCTGCTAGTGGCCATGCTCGCGTGGTTTAAATCCCAGTTTCTTGTCGCCATTGATACGTCCTTACTATACAGTATAAATGCACACGAGGCCCATGCTTGAGAGAAGGTCAGTCTGTGACCTGTCCTTTATTCCTTAGCACTCAAGTGATGAAGGTGGGTGGAGCTTCCCCTTTTATACCTGAAGGTCCAGGTTAGGAGTGTCTCCCACCTAGTGGTCAGTGTTCTCACGGTGTACAACTTAGGTCAGTTTATACATGGGTTACAATGCTGGTTGAATACATGACACCCAGAATTGGCTACAATACTCCAGCTGGGGTCTGTCTAACCAGTGTTTTATAAAGGTTTAGCATAACTTCTTGCTTTTGTACTCCTTTAATAAAGCCAAGGACACCATATGCTTTTGTAACAGCCTTCTCAACTTGTCCTCCACCTTCAAAAAATTAAGTACTTACACTCCCAGGTCTCTTTATCCCTGCACCCCCTCTAAAATTGTACCATTTTGTTCAAATTTGTCCCTCTTCAATCTTCCTACCAAACTGTATCAATTCAAACTTCTCTCTATTAAATTTAATCTGCCATGTGTCTGCCCATTTCATCAGTCTGTCTATGTCCTCCTGATATCTGTTACTATCCTGCTCATCGTTACTACATTTCTGAATTTCAGACCATCTGCACACTTCGAAATTATGCCATGTATGCTCAAGTCCAGGTCATTAATGGGGCTAAAATTCCAGCCTCATATACAGAATACATACGGATCCAGCGAGGCCCTACAAAAGCCGGTTTTCGGTGCACAATGCGCATGTGCCAAAAAACGACTTTTCCGATCTGTCAAGTTTTGGCTTGACAGAACTTCCGCATCCCCGCAGCCAGGACATTCGCACGGGCGAGATTGGGCTATTTGCCTAACTCTTGCCCAGGGAATGTCCTTAAAACTCTTGCGCCTGGTAAAAGGAGGCGCATAGCCTACTTTTACCAGGGTAAGAGTTTTAAAATACACAAAAAAAATAAAAATTAAACACATTTTTATGTTTTTAAAAACCCTGTCCACTAAGGTAAGTTTATTTGAAACCCTATTAAAACACTTTTTTCTAATTCTTTTTTTCTGAAACTTTATGAACTTTAATTTCAATTAATTTTAATTATGTGGTGTATTTTTATTTTTTATAATGTGGTTAGTGTGTTTGTTGTTTTTTCTCATGGCAATAAGAATGCATAGATACAGAGTTCTCATTGCTATTAATGAGAATACTGTACCTGATTGCACCTTCTATGTCCGAACCTCAGACGGGAGCGTGCTCCGAAGGATGAGAAAAGAAGGCCTCCGCATCGGAGGCGCATCCGGGACCACCAGGTAAATTCGTTAAAAATTCTTGGGTCGGAGGTGTTCGTCCGAAGGAAGCCTCAGACCCGAATTTCAGGCCCAATATATATCAAAAAGAGCAGCGGCCCCAAGACTGGAGGACACCGCTGTATACTTCTCTCCAGTCTGAAAAAGTCCGAATACCGACATAAGGCCAGAATTGGAGGAGCACAGAGTTCTCAGAGGGTAATAGGGCAGGAGGTGGTTACAGAGATAGGGAGGGGTGAGGACATGGAGGGATTTGAACACAAAGACCGGGAGCCAACTTAGGTCAGTGAGCACTGGGGCGATTGGCAATATTCCCCCTAATTTATTTTGGGTACGCGGTCCCTTTAACGGGCTGCATGGCCCATTCAGAATTTTGCACGTGCGCGAAATCTTCTACGGAAAAGCCAGTGGGCAGCCTGCACAGGTACTTCCTGCAGCACTGCGGGAACTTTGGCGATTAGTGAACGGGACTTGGTGCGAGTTAGGGTAAGGGCAGCAGTTTTGGATGAGCTCAAGTTTATTGCGGATGGGAGGCCGGCCAGGAGAGCATTGGAATAATTGAGACTGGAGGTCGCAAAGGCATGGATAAGGGAGTCAGCGACAGAGACGGGCAATGATATGGAGGTGGAAGTAGGCAGTCTTGGTGATGGAGGTGCAATAAAGGTGCAGCAGTTATCATGGGTGACTTTAATATGCATATAGATGGGGCTAACCAAACTGGAAGCAATACGGTGGAGGAGGATTTCCTGGAGTGCATAAGGGATTGTTTTCTAGACCAATATGTCGAGAAACCAACAAGGGGGGGGAGACCATCTTAGACTGGGTGTTGTGTAATGAGAGAGGATTAATTAGCAATCTCGTTGTGCGAGGCCCCTTGGGGAAGAGTAACCATAATATGGTGGAATTCTACATTAGGATGGAGAATGAAACAGTTAATTCAGAGACCATGGTCCAGAACTTAAAGAAGGGTAACTTTGAAGGGATGATGCATGAATTGGCTAGGATAGATTGGCGAATGATACTTAAGGGATTGACTGTGGATGGGCAATGGCAGACATTTAAAGACCGCATGGATGAACTACAACAATTGTACATCCCTGTCTGGCGTAAAAATAAAAAAGGGAAGGTGGCTCAACCGTGGCTATCTAGGGAAATCAGGGATAGTATTAAAGCTAAGGAAGTGGCATACAAATTGGCCAGAAATAGCAGTGAACCCGGGGACTGGGAGAAATTTAGAACTCAGCAGAGGAGGACAAAGGGTTTGATTAGGGCAGGGAAAATGGAGTACGAGAGGAAGCTTGCAGGGAACATTAAGACGGACTGCAAAAGTTTCTATAGATATGTAAAGAGAAAAAGGTTAGTAAAGACAAACTTAGGTCCTCTGCAGTCAGAATCAGGGGAAGTCATAACTGGGAACAAAGAAATGGCAGACCAATTGAGCAAGTACTTTGGTTCGGTATTCACTAAGGAGGACACAAACAACCTTCCGGATATAAAAGGAGGAAGGAGGAACTGAGGGAAATCCTTATTAGTCGGGAAATTGTGTTGGGGAAATTGATGGGATTGAAGGCCGATAAATCCCCAGGGCCTGATGGACTGCATCCCAGAGTATATAAGGCCTTGGAAATAGCGGATGCATTGACAGTCATTTTCCAACATTCCATAGACTCTGGATCAGTTCCTATGGCTTTGAGGGTAGCCAATGTAACCCCACTTTTTTTTAAAAAAGGAGGGAGAGAGAAAACAGGGAATTATAGACTGGTCAGCCTGACATCGGTAGTGGGTAAAATGATGGAATCAATTATTAAGGATATCATAGCAGCGCATTTGGAAAGAGGTGACATGATAGGTCCAAGTCAGCATGGATTTGTGAAAGGAAAATCATGCTTGACAGATCTTCTGGAATTTTTTGAGGATGTTTCCAGTAGAGTGGACAAGGGAGAACCAGTTGATGTGGTGTATTTGGACTTTCAGAAGGCTTTCGACAAGGTCCCATGCAAGAGATTAATATGTAAAGTGAAAGCACATGGGATTGGGGATAGTGTTCTGACGTGGATTGAGAACTGGTTGCAGACAGGAAGCAAAGAGTAGGAGTAAATGGGTACTTTTCAGAATGGCAGGCAGTGACTAGTGGGGTACCACAAGGTTCTGTGCTGGGGCCCCAGCTGTTTACATTGTACATTAATGATTTAGACGAGGGGATTAAATGTGGTATCTCAAAATTTGCGGATGACACTCAGTTGGATGGCAGTGTGAGCTGCGAGGAGGATGCTATGAGGCTGCAGAGTGACTTGGATAGGTTAGGTGAGTGGGCAAATGCATGGCAGATGAAGTATAATGTGGATAAATGTGAGGTTATCCACTTTGGTGGTAAAAACAGAGAGAGACAGACTATTATCTGAAAGGTGACAGATTAGGAAAAGGGGAGGTGCAACGAGACCTGGGTGTCATGGTACATCAGTCATTGAAGGTTGGCATGCAGGTACAGCAGGCGGTTAAGAAAGCAAATGGCATGTTGGCCTTCATAGCGAGGGGATTTGAGTACAGGGGCAGGGAGGAGTTACTACAGTTGTACAGGGCCTTGGTGAGGCCACACCTGGAGTATTGTGTACAGTTTTGGTCTCCTAACTTGAGGAAGGACATTCTTGCTATTGAGGGAGTGCAGCGAAGGTTCACCAGACTGATTCCCGGGATGGCGGGACTGACATATCAATAAAGACTGGAACAACTGGGCTTGTATTCACTGGAGTTCAGAAGAATGAGAGGGGATCTCATAGAAACGTTTAAAATTCTGATGGGTTTAGACAGGTTAGATGCAGGAAGAATGTTCCCAATGTTGGGGAAGTCCAGAACCAGGGGTCACAGTCTAAGGATAAGGGGTAAGCCATTTAGGACCGAGATGAGGAGGAACTTCTTCACCCAGAGAGTGGTGAACCTGTGGAATTCTCTACCACAGAAAGTAGTTGAGGCCAATTCACTAAATATATTCAAAAAGGAGTTAGATGTAGTCCTTACTACTAGGGGGATCAAGGGGTATGGTGAGAAAACAGGAATGGGGTACTGAAGTTGCATGTTCAGCCATGAACTCATTGAATGGTGGTGCAGGCTCGAAGGGCCGAATGGCCTACTTCTGCACCTATTTTCTATGTTTCTATGGATAGAATATATGGTCGGAAGCTTAGCTCAGGGTTAAATAGGACGTCAAGGTTGTGAGCGGTCTGGTTCAGCCTCAGACAGGGACCTGGGAGAGGAATGGAGTCGATGGTTAGAGTACAGAGTTTGTTGCTGAGGCAGTAGACAATGGCTTTGTTTTTCCTAATATTTAATTGGAGGCAATTTTGGTTCATCTGGAACTAGGTGTCGGACAAGCAATGTGACAAATTAAAGACTGAAGTGGTCGAGAGAGTTGGTGGTGAGGTGGAGCTGGGTGACATCAGCATACATGTGCAATCTAATGTGTTTTCGGATTATGTCACCGAGGGCCAGCACATGGAAGAGGAGGGGCCAAGGATAGAACTTTGGGGAACTCCAGAGGTAATGTTGCAAGAGCAGGAAGAGAAGCCATTGCAGGAGATTCTCTGGCTACAACTGGATACATAGGAATGGAACCAGGTGAATGCAGTCCCACCCAGCTAGACAATGGAAGAGAGACGTTGGAGGAGAATGGTATGGAATGAGTCTAGAGTCTAGTCTAGTAATATCTCTGGATTATTACCTGAGCCATGCATGAATTGGCATAGGGACAAACAGATTAGAGGTTTGAATGCATGGCCAAAAGAGTGGTGTGGGAGATAGGGGTTTCAATTCATGGGACAGTGGCACCAGTACTAGGGATAGAGGGAGCTGTTCCGTTGGGACGGACTCCACTTAAACTGAGCTGGGACCAGTGTCCAGACCATTCGAATAACTAGGGCAGTCGATGGGGCTTTAAACTAATAAGTGGGTGTAGAGGAGGTTTCTGTTATAAATGTGGACTTGTATTTACTCTGTACAGCCACCAGAGGGCTCTTCCCCTGGAGTCCCAAGGGATCCCATAACCTCTTGGGAGCACAGGTATTTAAGGAGGCTTCACAGGTTGGAGAGGCACCCTGGAGACCTGCAATAAAAGACTACGGTCACACTTCACTTTGAGCTCAGTGTTCCGCCTGACTCTTTCTCCATACACAACAGTTTCAGGTAAGGGTAAATTTATAAATCTAAAGAAAGTCAGGGTTGTAGAGCCGAGTCGCGATTTGGGTAAAAGCAAGCAGTGTGTGTCAGGAAGGGACACAGAGTTTAACAATGGTAATAGGGCATTAGAGACTAAGTTCACATCAGGAAAAAATAGTAAAAAGTAGGCTGTAGAAAAAAATAGTAAAAAGTTAAAATTAAAGGTGCTGTATCTGAATGTGAAGCATTCATAACAGGATTGATGAATTAATTGTACAAATAGAGATAAATGAGTTTGATTTACTAGCCATTACTAAGATGTGTTGCCTAGGCCCTAGGTTCTGGAATTCCCTGCTTAAACCTCTCTGCCTCTCTACCACTCTTGCCTCCTTCAGGGCGCTCCTTAAAACCTACCTCTTTGACCAAGCTTTTGGTCACCTGCCCTAATTTCTCCTGCGGCTCGGTGTCAAATTTTTGGCTCATAATACTCCTGTGAAGCGCCTTGGGATGGTTCACTACGTTAAAGGCGCTATATAAATACAAGTTGTTGTTGGTTACAGGGTGACCAAGATTGGGAACTAAATATTCCAGGGTACTTGACTTTTAGAAGAGATGGGCAAAATGGAATGGGCAGGGGGGGGTAACCCTAATAATAAAAAATGAGATAAAGACTGACATCAGTAGTAGGGAAAATGCTGGAGTCTATTATAAAGGATGTGATAACGGCACACTTAGATAATATCAGTGGGATTAAACAAAGTCAACATGGATTTATGAAAGGAAAATCATGTTTGACAAACCTACTGAAGTTTTGAGGATGTAACTGATAGAATAGATATGGGAGAACCATTGGATGTAGTGTATTTGGATTTTCAGTAGGCCTTTGATAAAGTCCCAAATAAGAGGTTAATGTGCAAAATGAAAGCACATAGGATTGGGGGTAATGTATTGGCATGGATTGAAAATTGGTTAACTGACAGGACACAGAGAGTAGGAATAAACTGGTCTTTTTCGGGGTGGCGGGCAGTGACTAGTGGGGTACCACAGGGATCAGTGCTTGGGTCCCAGCTATTCAGAATATATATAAATGATTTGGATGAGGGAACCAAATGTAATATTTCCATGTTTGCTGACAACACAAAACCATGTGGGATTGAGAGTTGTGAGGAGGATGCAAAGATGCTGTAAGGCGATTTAGATAGGTTGAGTGAGTGGGCAAACACATGGCAGATTCAGTATAACATGGATAAATGTGAAGTTATCCACTTTTGTAGGAAAAACATAAGGACAAAGTATTATTTAAATGGTGATGGCTTAGGAAGTGTCGATGTACAGAAGGACCTGGGTGTCCTTGTACACCAGTCATTGAAAGCAAACATGCAGGTGCAGCAAGCAGTTAGGAAGGCAAATGGCATATTGGCCTTCATTGCAAGATGATTTGAGTACAGGAGCAAGGATGTCTTACTACAGTTATACAGGGCCTTTCTGAGACTGTACCTGGAATATTGTGTGCAGTTTTGGTCTCCTTGTCTAAGAAAGAATATACTTGCCATAGAGGGAGTGCAGCGAAGGTTCACTAGACTGATTCCTGGAATGGCAGGACTGTCGACTGGGCCTGTATTCACTCGAGTTTAGAAGAATGAGAGGGGATCTCATTAAAACATATAAAATTCTGACTGGGTTGGATAGACTGGATGCGGGGAGGATGTTTCCCCTGGCTGGGAAGTCGAGAACAAGGGGTCACAGTCTCAGGATACGGGGTAGGAAATTTAGGACCGAGATGAGGAGAAATGTTTTCACTGAAGGTGGTGAATCTGTGGAATTCTCTACCACAGAAGGCTGTGGAGGCCAAGTCACTGAATATATTTGAGGGAGATATAGATAGATTTCTAGAAACAAAAGGCATCAAGGGGTATGGGGAAAAAGTGGGAATATGGTATTGAGATAGAGGATCAGCCATGATCATATTGAATGGCGGTGCAGACTCGAAGGGCCGAATGGCCTATTACTGCTCCTATTTTCTATGCCTATGTTTCTATGAGAAAGGAGCTCAGCCCAGAAAATCAGAATATAGAATCAGTACGAGTGGAGCTAAAAAAATAACATAGGACAGAAAACACTGGTGGGAGTAGAAACATAGAAACATAGAAAATAGGTGCAGGAGTAGGCCATTCGGCCCTTCTAGCCTGCACCGCCATTCAATGAGTTCATGGCTGAACATGCAACTTCAGTACCCCATTCCTGCTTTCTTGCCATACCCCTTAATCCCCCTAGTAGTAAGGACTACATCTAACTCCTTCTTGAATATATTTAGTGAATTGGCCTCAACAACTTTCTGTGGTAGAGAATTCCACAGGTTCACCACTCTCTGAGTGAAGAAGTTTCTCCTCATCTCGGTCCTAAATGGCTTACCCCTTATCCTTAGACTGTGACCCCTGGTTCTGGACTTCCCCAACATTGTGAACATTCTTCCTGCATCTAACCTGTCTAAACCCATCAGAATTTTAAACGTTTCTATAAGGTCCCCTCTCATTCTTCTGAACTCCAGTGAATACAAGCCCAGTTGATTTAGTCTTTCTTGATAGGTCAGTTCCGCCATCCCGAGAATCAGTCTGGTGAACCTTCGCTGCACTCCCTCAATAACAAGAATGTCCTTCCTCAGGTTAGGAGACCAAAACTGTACACAATACTCCAGGTGTGGCCTCACCAAGGCCCTGTACAACTGTAGCAACGCCTCCCTGCCCCTGTACTCAAATCCCCTCGCTATGAAGGCCAACATGCCATTTGCTTTCTTAACCGCCTGCTGTACCTGCATGCCAACCTTCAATGACTGATGTACCATGACACCCAGGTCTCGTTGCACCTCCCCTTTTCTTAATCTGTCACCATTCAGATAATAGTCTGTCTCTCTGTTTTTACCACCAAAGTGGACAACCTCACATTTATCCACATTATACTTCATCTGCCATGCATTTGCCCACTCACCTAACCTATCCAAGTCGCTCTGCAGCCTCATGGCATCCTCCTCGCAGCTCACACTGCCACCCAACTTAGTGTCATCCGCAAATTTGGAGATACTACATTTAATCCCCTCATCTAAATCATTAATGTACAATGTAAACAGCTGGGGCCCCAGCACAGAACCTTGTGGTACTCCACTAGTCACTGCCTGCCATTCTGAAAAGTACCCATTTACTCCTACTCTTTGCTTCCTGTCTGACAACCATTTCTCAGTCCATGTCAGCACACTACCCCCAATCCCATGTGTAGGTTATAGGCTCCCTTACAGTAGTTAGTGTTGGACAGAGTATAAATTGGCAAATTAGAGGAGCATATAACAAGGGTATTGCAATAATCGTGGGGGGCTTAAATCTTTATATAGACTGGGCAAACCAGCAAGAAATATAAAGACAGATTGTAAGAGCTTCTCCAAGTATATAAAAAGGATGAGATTAGTGAAAGTAAGCGTTGGTCCCTTAGAGGCAGAGACATGAGAAATTATAATGGCGAATAAGGAAATGGCAGCAAAGTTAAACATATTTTGTATCTGTATTCATAGTAGAAGACATTAAAAAAACACATAATGGGGAAACCAAAGGACGAATGAAAGTGAGGAACTTAATGTCATTAATATTAGTCTCCACTTGCCTGGATAAGTGTAGCTCCAACACTCAAGAAGCTCAACAATGTCCAGACAAAGTGACCTGTTTGATTGGCATCCCATCCAACACCTTAAGTAGTCACTGCATGGCTGCAGTGTGTACCATCTACAAGATGTACTGCAGCAAATCTCCAGGGATTCTTCGCAACACCTCCCAAAAATGCGACCTCTAGCACCTAGAAGGACAAGGGCAGCAGGCGCATTGGAACACTACCACCTAAAAATTCCCCTCCAAATCACACACCATACTGACTTGAAAATATATTGCCGTTCCTTCATCATCACTGGGTCAAAATCCTGGAACTCCCTTCCTATCAGCACTGTGGGAGTACCTTTCCAGATGGACTGCAGCAGTTCAAAAAGGTGGCTCACCACCACTACCTCGTGGGCAATAAATGCTGGCCTTGCCAGCAACACCCACATCTCATGAATGAATAAACAAAAGCACTCTCAAGGGGCCGTATGGCATATTCCTGCTCCTATTTCTTATGTTACATAGTAATACTTGTCCTACTTCACTTCAGAGAACTAGATCCAGCACTACCACCTACCCTGTTGGACAAAAAACATATATCTAGAAAGCAATGCTGGGCACATAGAACTCCTCCCTTTGTCAATTTCACTACTTTCAACCGTTGAATAATTAAGGTCACTCGATATTCCTGCATTTTTCTCTAATTTACCTACTGTATCTCCTTTCCACTGTTCACTCCTTACTTTATTTTTATTAGAGTAGTAGTTAAACAGCAACAACATATTTATCACGCCTTTAACATAATAAAAAGTCCCAAGGCACTTCACAGGAGTGTTACCAAAATAATTTGACACCGAGCCATATAAGGAGATGTTAGGGCAGATGACTAAAAGATTGGTCGCAGAGGTAGGTTTTAAGGAGAGCCTTAGAGGAGGAAAGAGTAGTAGAGAGGCAGAGAGATTTAATGAGGAAATTCCAGAGCTTAGGACCTGGGCAGCTGAAGGCACGGCCGCCAATGGTGGAGCATTTAAAATCGGGGTGTTCAAAAGTCCAGAATGGGTTGAGCGCAGAGGTCTGGGGGAATTATAGGGCTGGAGGAGATTAGAGATAAGGAGGGGCGAGGCCATGGAGGGATTTGAAAACAAGGATGAGAATTTTAAAATCGTGGCGTAGCTTAACTAGGAGCTAATGTAGCTCAGCGAGCACCATCCCTGTGTTCTAGTGCTGTAATGGAATCTGGCGAATCCTACTTTTCCTACTGTATTCTTTCTGGATATTTTTTAACCAAGAATTCTGAGCTCCCTGTCCTGTCCTAAGTTCTATTTCTGATAGTGCTATTATATTGTACTCTCCTGTACGCATTCGGGTCTGCTGCAGGTATCTGCTCAGTTTCATGATGTCACGCGCTCCGTTAAGTGGTCTGGTTGCTTTTAAAGGAAGCTGGCTCCCACTGCCCTGTATGTGTTAGCGTGGCATGTAAAAATGCACCTTTTGTGATCTGGACCAGATCTCCTGGTCTTATGGGTAATCTCTCCAAAGGCAGACTGAGTTTACACTAAGTGTATAAGTTTATAAGCTGCTTTATTTCACAGTTAGTAAAACATACAGAACATAGAGTACGAGGAAAGCCACTTGGTATAATCGGTAGAACATATTTATTTGCGTACAGTTACATAAATAATGACCATCATCATCATCATAGGCAGTCCTTCGAAACGAGGATGACTTGCTTCCATGCCAAAAAAAGATGAGTTCACAGGTGTTTCAATGAAGGACCTAATATTCCAGATCCTGAACTACATCTTGAAGGGTGGAAGATGCCTGTGCGTGGATTTTTTAACATGCAGTGGCTGTTGCACATCAGCCACCATACGGGCTTGACAGAGCTAGGTCTTGGTCCAGTGGCAAGGATTACCCAAGACGACTGGAGACCAGCTCTGCTGCACGGGCCAAGTGTGCGCACACATCGCAGTGTGGACTGGCCCGTGCTGCCCCTGGGCCCTCGCCTCTTCTGGCCCCAAACTCTCTCTTCTCCTGGGCCCTGATCACATCCCTCTACGTTCTCTCACCGCTCCTTCGCCCTGACCTCGCTGTACCTGCCTACCCTCCAATCACCAATCTGGACCTTGACGTCCTTCTTCGCTGCAATCGCCCTCCTGCACCAACTCGTACTGTACCATGAAGTGGGATGCCGCCAGCTCACCCGTGGGGATTCTTCATGATAGGTCCAAGTCAGCATGGATTTGTGAAAGGGAGATCATGCTTGACAAATCTTCTGGAATTTTTTGAGGATGTTTCCAATAAAGTGGACAAAGGAGTACCAGTTGATGTGGTATATTTGGACTTTCAGAAGGCTTTCGACAAGGTCCCACACAGGAGATTAATGTGCAAAGTTAAAGCACATGGGATTGGGGGTAGTGTGCTGACGTGGATTGAGAACTGGTTGTCAGACAGGAAGCAAAGAGTAGGAGTAACTGGGTACTTTTCGGAATGGCAGGCAGTGACTAGTGGGGTACCGCAGGGTTCTGTGCTGGGGCCCCAGCTGTTTACATTGTACATTAATGATTTAGACGAGGGGATTAAATGTAGTATCTCCAAATTTGCGGATGACACTAAGTTGGGTGGCAGTGTGAGCTGCGAGGAGGATGCTATGAGGCTACAGAGTGACTTGGATAGGTTAGGTGAGTGGGCAAATGCGTGGCAGATGAAGTATAATGTGGATAAATGTGAGGTTATCCACTTTGGTGGTAAAAACAGAGAGACAGACTATTATCTGAATGGTGACAGATTAGGAAAAGGGAAGGTGCAACGAGACCTGGGTGTCATGGTACATCAGTCATTGAAGGTTGGCATGCAGGTACAGCAGGCGGTTAAGAAAGCAAATGGCATGTTGGCCTTCATAGCGAGGGGATTTGAGTACAGGGGCAGGGAGGTGTTGCTACAGTTGTACAGGGCCTTGGTGAGGCTACACCTGGAGTATTGTGTACAGTTTTGGTCTCCTAACTTGAGGAAGGACATTCTTGCTATTGAGGGAGTGCAGCGAAGATTCACCAGACTGATTCCCGGGATGGTGGGACTGACCTATCAAGAAAGACTGGATCAACTGGGCTTGTATTCACTGGAGTTCAGAAGAGTGAGAGGGGACCTCATAGAAACGTTTAAAATTCTGACGGGTTTGGACAGGTTGGATGCAGGAAGAATGTTCCCAATGTTGGGGAAGTCCAGAACCAGGGGTTACAGTCTAAGGATAAGGGGTAAGCCATTTAGGACCGAGATAAGGAGAAACTTCTTCACCCAGAGAGTGGTGAACCTGTGGAATTCTCTACCACAGGAAGTAGTTGAGGCCAATTCACTAAATATATTCAAAAGGGAGTTAGATGAAGTCCTTACTACTCGGGGGATCAAGGGGTATGGCGTGAAAGCAGGAAGTGGGTACTGAAGTTTCATGTTCAGCCATGAACTCATTGAATGGCGGTGCAGGCTAGAAGGGCTGAATGGCCTGCTCCTGCACCTATTTTCTATGTTTCTATGTAGAAAGATAAAAGGATGAAATTGGACTTTGGCAGTCTGGAAAAGAAAATTGGGAAGGGTGTAAAACGGGTAGCTGATTCGCTCTTGCTCATTTTGCGCTACCACCAAATAACAAATCCACTCCAGATTCTTTCTGATATCTGTCTGCCCACAGTGCGGATGTTAGTTCTCCCTCACTGGTTTTCTGCTGCTTACCTGACTGACTTCCGCTGTCTGAGCTGATTCTTAAAAAGCGCAGATGAAAAGTGTTTGTCAAATTTCACTTACCCACCCTTACACTTTTTACTGAAACCATACAGCTGGGAGTGCAAGAGATTGACATGTTTTTATTAGATAATTATTTTCTGATTTGTGTATCTCCTTGTTACAGATGGGCTCCTTGCTTTGAGAACCACTTTGAATTGACATGGAGAAGTTTGGTGTGAACTTTGGTGGTGGCCCCAATAAGAAAGAGCTTTTGGATACAATCGAGGCACAGAAGAAGCAGCTGTTCCAGTACCAAACACGCCTGAGAGATGTTGTCCGTGCTTATAAAAGCCTCCTGAAAGAAAAGGAGGCTTTAGAAGCCAGTTTGAAAGTCCTCTCCGTATCACAAGAGGCGGATAAAAGTTTACAAAACATAGGTGCTGGAAGTATAGTCTCTGACCTTGGAGATGACCAGAGCTCAGTCCATAGTGAGGATAGTGTGGGGACAGTCAATAGTGTGGACACTGCAGCCAGTTTGACCAATAGCACCAAGGGAGAATTAAATGATGAGGACAAGGGCTTGGTGGAACTGGTGGCTGGAGGAACCTCTTCTCCAAAGTCTGAGGAAGCTAATGGTTCTGAAAGTGGCATCAGTGTTGGGAGTGGGGAGCAGCAGAGCCACAGTGACACTGATAAAAAGATACAATTGAGGAGTCAGTTGGCAACACTGACCAATGCTTTGGCAACTGTCACACAGGAGAAATCACGAATGGAGGCCTCCTATTTAACAGACAAGAAGAAAATGAGGCAAGAGCTGGAAGACTTGACACAAAGGTTTGAAGAAGAAAACTCCAAATATGAAGCAGAGGTTAAAAAAGTCCAAGAACAGCTAGCGGAAGCAAAAGCTCGCATTATTACCCAGCAACACGAGCGAGGCCGGGAGCAGAATGACCATGCCTCCATGCTTCATGAACTTCAAAAGTTGTTGCAGGAAGAGAGAGCCTTACGTCAAGATGTGGAACTGAAACTAGAAGATACAAGGGATATATTGACGTCAAAAAGCCATGCAGCAGACAGGGTGGATGACTGTGAGTCTCAAATGAAACTTCTGAGTAGGGAGGTAGGTGAGGTGAAGAGTGCACTACGATTTGCTGAAGAAGAGAAAAGAAGACCAGATCCACGTGTACAGGAATTACAGGAGGAAATGACTGAGACAAAGGCTCATTATCAGGCACAACTTCAATTGGAAATAAGGAAGGTAGAGTATGGACTTCAGACCTACTTGCCCCAGGTTCTAATACTGCATCTTGCCACTTTGGGCTTGTAAAATACTTAGAATGTATTCAGTACTGTTTACTATGAACACTTTCTGTTTTGACCACCGTTGGCAATGTTTTTCCAGGCTATTGGATAGCTGATATTCCCCATTATTGTAGCTAACTACTCCTTCAAATCTGTTCCTGTATTTATTTCTCTCAATTTAGCAACCCTATAATGAATGTCCAACACTTATACAGAGCCTTTATCTTTTCTGTTCAATTCGGAGAGACTTACTCTAAACACTACCATCAATAATTCCTTCTTCCACATCCTTAGTAATGCTACCTCTCTTCGATTTGCTTTCTCTGTCTCTTCTGAACATGCTCTATCCAGGAATGTTTTTTTCCCAATTCAGCAATGGCTGAAATAAAAAAATGTCAAAGCTGTGACATCTAATGATTCTTAGTGACATCGTACCTTCGAATGGTTCTAAGTGACATAAGAAATAGGAGTAGGCCATTCGGCCTCTCGAGACTGCTCTGCCATTCAATGAGATCATGGCTGATCTACCTCAACTCTACTTTCCTGCACTATCCCCATATCCCTTGATTCCCTTAATATTCAAAAATCTTATCGATCTCTGTCTTGAATATACTCAATGACTGAGCCTCCACAGCCCTCTGGGGTAGAGATTTCCAAAGATTTATCAACCTCTGATGAAGAAATTTCTTCCCGTCTCAGTCCTAAATGGCCAACCCCTAATTCTGAGACTGTGACCCTGATTCTAGACTCCCCAGCCAGGGGAAACATCCTCCCTGCATCTATCCTGTCAAGCCCTGTAAGAATTTTGTATCTTTCAATGAGATCAAATGAGATCACCTCTCATTCTGTTAAACTCTAGAGATTATAGGCCTAGCCTACTCAATCTCTCCTCATAGGACAATTCCGCCCCCCCATCCCAGGAATCAGTCTGGTGAACCTTTGTTGCACTCCCTCTATGACAAGTATAATAACCTTCCTTGGGTAAGGAGACCAAAACTGTACAATATTCCAGGTGCCGTCTCACCAGGGCCCTATATAATTGCAGTAAGATGTGTTTACTCTTAAACTCAAATCCTCTTGCAATAAAGGCTAACATGCCATTTGCTTTCCTAATTGCTTGCCGTACCTGCATGTGAATGTTCAGTGATTCGTGTACAAGGACACCCAGGTCCCAACATTTCCCAATCTCTCACCATTTAAAAATACTCTTTCTATTTTTTCAACCAAAGTGGATAACTTCACATTTCTCCACATTATATTCCATTTGGCATGTTCTTGCCCGCTCAGTTAGCCTGTCCATATCCCCTTAAAGTCTCTTTGCACCCTCCTCATACATTCCTACCTGGTTTTGTATTTTCAGCAAACTTGAATATATTACATTTGGTCCCCTCATCCAAATCATTGATATAGATTGTGAATAGCTGAGGCTCAAGCACTGACCCTTGTACCCCACTAGTTACAGGGTGATCTGATAGAGATTGTTACGGTCATGAAAGGGTTTGATAGGGTAGATGTAGAGAAGATGTTGCAACTTGTGGGCGAGACCAGAACTAGCGACCATAAATATGATAGTCACTAATAAATCCACAGGGACTTCAGGTGAAACCTCTTTACCCAGAGAGTGATTAGAATGTGGAACTCGCTACCATGGAATAGTTCAGGCGAGTAGATTTGATGCATTTAAGGGGACACTAGATAAGCACATGAGAGAGAAAGGAATAGATGGATATGTTGATGGGGTTAGATGAAGAAGGATGGGAGGAGGCTCGTGTGGAGCATAAACACTGGGATGGCTCTGTTGGGCTGAATGGCCTGTAAGTGCTGTAAATACTTTGTAATCTCCTGCACACTCTAAAGCCTGATGTCCTTCCTAAAGTGTGGTGCCCAGAATTTTTCACAATACTCCAGCTGGGGTCTAACCAGTGTTTTATAAAGGTTTAGCATGACTTCCTTGCTTTTGCAATCTGTGCCTCTATTTATAAAGCCAAGGATCCCATATGCCGTTTTAAACAGCCTTTTCAACTTGCCCTGCCACCTTCAAACACTTGTATACATACACCCCCAGGTCTCATTGTTTTCTTCAAAGGTCAAAATGAAACACTGGTTTTCAATAATGAACAATTCCACAGACTCAGCAGCAGCTTGTACCTTGGGCTATTTGGTCACGTGCTTGCTGACCTACATAGGCTCACAGTCTGGCAACGTCTCTCTCAAAATTCTCATCCTTGTTTTCAAATCCCTCCATGGCCTCGCCGCTCCCTATCTCTGTAACCTTCTCCAGCCATACAACCCTTCGAGATCTCTGCACTCCACCAATTCTGGCCTCGTGCGCATCCCCGATTTTAATTGCTCCACCATTGGTGGCCGTGCCTTCAGCTGCCTAGGTCCTTGGCTCTGGAATTCTCTCCCTAAACCTCTCCGCCTCTCTGCCTCTTTTCCTTTTAGATGCTCCTTAAACCCTACCTCTTTGATCAAGCTCCTGAGCTAATATTTCCTTATGTGGCTCTGTCAAATTTTGTTTGATTACGCTCCTGTGATGTGTCTTGGGAAGTTTTACTACGTTAATGACGCTATATAAATGCATTGTGCTCCAGTACTGATTATTTTAACTTCCGTTGGTTTGATTTTATATTCATCTTGATCCATTATGCTATCCATATGAACAATCTCTTTTGTGCCCTTAGTCTCCCCATTGCTTCCATTCTTGGTCACATTGACTTTTCCGCCCAATGATGGGCATTTGTTCTCTACTCTTTTATTTCCCTTCCGACATCCCTGTCCAGCCTGCCTAGCTCACCACACAAAATCTGCCTTTCTAAAGTTCAATGTTCTTTTACACCATCACAACTATATGCAAATGGAATCTGTACAGTGTTTTTATTTTCAGTACCAACCAAAGAACAGGAAATACTTCCACCGTGAGAATTATACACCCCCGATGTAAAATCTTGCACAAATATCATCAGTAAATGTGAATGGACGGACTGACACTGTAGTTCTGAAGAGAAATACATTAATAAATCTTTTGTATCCCTTTAATCAAGTTGTGGTTAACACTATTTTCCTTCACTCTCTGTCTCAGGTTGCTCAGGCCCAGGAACAGCTACGCCATTTCTCTCAAATGGAGGAGGAGCGAGTTGCAAATTTGGAAACCAGAGTCTCTGAGCTTTCTGAGCTCCTCGGCAGTTATGACAAGAGTAAACAGAAAGACAAGATGACAATTCACAAACTGAAAGAACGTATAATACAGTTAGATATGGAGAACAAGACATTAGCCATTGCGGCTTCCAACAGAGCCCCGTCTGATCTAACGGTAGATGAATCTAATCTGGACGTCAATATTTTAAGAGACAAAATGGAAACGCTAAAGAGACTGCTGGTGTTGGCAAACCAGAAATCACAGGAACCCTTTGACGTGGACAAGCTTTGTGAAGTTGATTTGACAGGCACACCTGAAACATCAGATGGAGAGAAGGCCTCTGTTTTCTATTATCAGCAAGAGTTGAAACAGCTGAAGGAAGAGTTTGAACGGTACAAAATGAGGGCTCAAGTTGTCCTCAAAAACAAGAATGCCAAAGATGGCAGTACAACCAAAGAACTAGAGAGTATGCACGAGCAGCAGGCAGAGCTGAAGGAGAAGTATATTACTCTGCGACTCGCGTGTGACGAAATGGAGGCCAAACATAAATGTGACACTGAGGCAAATAAACTGGATATTACTCAACTCCAAGCAGCTCACAAGAAAGAACTAGATAAGGTAGCGGGCCAATGTCATGAGAGAGTTATTAAACTGGAAGAAGAAATGCACAAACATAGAGACAGAGCTCTTGCAGTGTTGGCTGAGAAAGACCGAGACACCGAAACTCTACGTTCAGGCTCTAGTGGGCTATCTAGTCATAGAAACTATGTTGAAAACAAGTTTTGTTCAGATGGGGAAGGCCCTCAGAATGAACATCATCTTCAAGAAGATTTCTGTCAAGATATTCTGAAGCAGAGTGCTAAATTTTCAGGACCTAATGAACCTACTTTTCTTCACTATGCAGAACAGCTGGCTCGAAAGGAGCTTGAGGTCACAACACTGAGGAAGCAGAAACACCAAGTGGAAGCTGTGGTTCATCAGCTGGAGGACAGCCTTCTGATGGAGAAAGAACGACACAAAGAAAATGTAGAAGCTCTTGAAGACAAGATACAGAAACACCTCAGGGACCAGAAACGTGAAGGAGCCAATCTGGAGTACGTAAAAAACGTGACCTACAGGTTCTTGACCTTGTCGGATGCGCTGGGGCGCCAGCAGACACTGACTGCCATTCTCACCGTCCTGCACTTCAGTCCGCAGGAGAAGCAGAACGTGATGAGACTGCAGGCCAGCAGCTGGTGGAGTTCTGGGAAAAGGTGATTTGCACACAATTTATTCTGGACTACAGCAATGAATTGTAGTTTGTTCTTTAATCCAAAAATCCACTTTTTCAATCTTTCTTACTGATAGTTTTGTAGTGGGGCATTTCTGTTTCTGTAAACTCTGTAGATTAGTGTCGCTGCCACTACCCAGCAAATAAAAACCTCCCAAACCACCTCTCTGTCTAATCCAGTGACATTGCTATATTTCATAATGATGTAAAGTTGGAATGGTTAGTAAACTAGTTGTTATCCCAATGTAGCAATTTTGAGAGGGTAAAGGACATGAAACTGACATGAAATAAAAGAAAATGGGTTCCTTTTAAGCTTTCTGTGATATCATTTCCCTTATACCTGCTTCAAATTCTGCTGCCAAAAAGCTTTTGCTTTATAAAATAGCATCGTTGTTGAAATAATCTTTCCTTATTACCGGGACTGTATGAGAAGCCAAAGGAATGGCCAGCGAGCTCTCTGGCTTTTCCCTTTCACTCTCTGCTGATCCTTTAATGTGAAGATTTTGTTCCTGTACTAACATAAGAACATGAAATAGGAACAGGAATAGGCCATACGACTACCTCGAGGCTGCTCCGCCATTCAATAAGATCATGGCTGATCTGATCATGGACTCAGCTCCACTTCCCTGTCCGCTCCCCATAACCCCCTTATCCCCTTTTCATTTAAGAAACTGTCTATTTCTGTCTTAAATTTATTCAATGTCTCAGCTTCCACAACTCTCCGAGGCAGCAAATTCCACAGGTTTACAACCCTCTGAGAAGAAATTTCTCCTCTTCTCTGTCTTAAATAGGCGGCCCCTAATTCTAAGATCATGCCCTCTAGTTTTAGTCTCCCCCATCAGTGGAAACATCCTCTCTGCATCCACCTTGTCAAACCCCCTCATAATCTTATAAATTTCGATAAGATCATCTCTCATTCTTCTGAATTCCAATGAGTAGAGGCCCAACCTACTCAACCTTTCCTCATAAGTCAACCCCCTCATCCCCAGAATCAACCTAGTGAACCTTCTCTGAACTGCATCCAAAGCAGGTATATCCTTTCGTAAATATGGAAACCAAAACTGCACGCAGTATTCCAGGTGTGGCCTCACCAATACTTTATATAGCTGTAGTAAGACTTCCCTGCTTTTATACTCCATCCCCATTGCAATAAAGGCCAAGATACCATTGGCCTTCCTGATCACTTGCTGTACCTGCATACTATCCTTTGGTGTTTCATGCACTAGTACACCCAGGTCCCGCTGTACTGCGGCACTTTGCAATCTTTCTCCATTTAAATAATAACTTGCTCTTCAATTTTTTTTCTGTCAAAGTGCATGACCTCACACTTTCCAATATACTCCATCTGCCAAATTTTTGCCCACTCACTTAGCCTGTCTATGTCCTTTTGCAGATTTTTTGTGTCCTCCTCACACATTGCTTTTCCTCCCATCTTTGTATTGTCAGCAAACTTGGCTATGTTACACTCGGTCCCTTCTTCCAAGTCGTTAATGAAGATTGTAAATAGTTGGGGTACCAGCACTGATCCCTGCGGCACCCCACTAGTTACTGGTTGCCAACCAGAGATGAACCATTTATCCCGACTCTGTTCTCTGTTAGTTAGCCGATCCTCTATCCATGCTAATATATTACCCCCAACCCCGTGAACTTTTATCTTGTGCAGTAATCTTTTATGTGGCACCTTGTCAAATGACTTCTGGAAGTCCAAATACACCATTTCAACTGGTTCCCCTTTATCCACCCTGTTCATTACATCCTCAAAGAACTCCAGCAAATTTGTCAAACATGACTTCCCCTTCATGAATTCATGCTGACTCTGGCTGACCGAATTTTGCTTTACCAAATGTCCTGCTACTGCTGCTTTAATAATGGATTCCAACATTTTCCCAACCACAGATGTTAGGCTAACTGGTCTTTTGTCTGCTTTTTGTTGCTTTTTGTCTTCCTCCTGTTTTTAAATAGGGGTGTTACATTTGCAGTTTTCCAATCTGCTGGGACCTCCCCAGAATCCAAAGAATTTTGGTAAATTACAACCAGTGTATCTACAATCCCAGCTGCTACTTCTCTTAAGACCCTCGGATGCAAGCCATCAGGTCCAGGGGATTTATCTGCTTTAACATAAAAACATAGAAATTAGGTGCTGGAGTATGCCATTCGGCTATTCGAGCCTGCACTGCCATTCAATATGATCATGGCTGATCATGCAACTTCAGTACCCCAATCCTGCTTTCTCTCCATACCCACTTGATCCCTTTAGCCGTAAGGACCACATCTAACTCCTTTTTTGAATATATCTAACGAACTGGCCTCAACAACTTTCTGTGGTAGAGAATTCCACAGGCTCACAATTCTCTGAGTGAAGAAGTTTCTCCTCATCTTGGTCCTAAAGGGCTTACCCCTTATCCTTAGACTGTGACCCTTGGTTCTGGACTTCCCCAACATGGGGAACATTCTTACTGCATCTAACCTGTCCAATCCCGTCAGAATTTTATATGTTTCTATGAGATCCCCTCTCATTCTTCTAAACTCCAGTGAATATAAACCTATTCGATCCAGTCTTTCTTCATATGTCAGTCCTGCCATCCCCGGAATCCGAATGGTGAACCTTTGCTGCACTCCCTCAATAGCAAGAATGTCCTTCCTCAGATTAGGAGACCAAAACTGCACACAATACTCAAGGTGGACAACTGCTGTAAGACCTCCTTGCTCCTATACTCAAATCCCCACACTATGAAGGCCAGCATGCTATTTGCTTGCTTTACTGCCTGCTGTACCTGCATGCCTACCTTCAATGACTGATGTACCATGACACCCAGGTCTTGTTGCACCTCCCCTTTTACTTATCTGTCATAATTCAGATAATCTGCCTTCCTGTTTTTGTCATCAAAGTGGATAACCTCACACTTATCCACATTATACTGCATCTGCAATGCAGTTGCCCATTCACCTAACCTGTCCAAGTTCCCCTACAGCCTCCTAGCAGCTCTCACTGCCACCCAGCTTAGTGTCATCTACAAACTTGGAGCTATTACATTCAATTCCTTTGTCTATATCATTAATGTATATTGTAAATAGCTGGGGCACCCTACTAGTCACTGCCTGCCTTTAGTCCCATTATCTTAGATCTGCTCCTGTGTAATGAGACAGGATTAATAAGCAATCTCCTACAAAAGGATCCTCTCGGGATGAGTGATCATAGCATGATTGACTTTCAAATTCAGATGGAGGGTGAGAAAGTTGGATCTCTAACCAGCGTAATAAGCTTAAATAAAGGAGACTATGAAGGTATGAGGGCAGAGTTGGGTAAAGTGGACTGGGAAAATAGATTAAAGAGTAGGAAGGTTGATGAACAGTGGTGTACATTTAACGAGATATTTCACAACTCGAAAAATATATTCCAGCGAGGAGGAAAGGATGCAAGAGGAAAAGATAGCCATCCGTGGCTAACTAAAGAAATAAAGGATGTTATCCAATTTAAAAACAAGGGCATACAAAGTGGCCAAAACTAGTGGGAAGACAGAAGACTGGGAAGCTTTTAAAAGTCAGCAAAGAACGTCTTTTTTTAAAAAAAATGATTAAGGAAGGGAAGATAGACTATGAAAGTAAGCTAGCGCAAAATATAAAAACAGATAGCAAGAGTTTCTATACGTATATAAAAAGGAAAAGGATGGCTAAAGTAAATGTTGATCCCTTAGAGGAATTAGTAATGGGGAACATGGAGATGGCAGAAACTCTGAACAAATATTTTGTATCAGTCTTTACGGTAGAGGACACTAACAATATTCCGACAGTGAATAGTCTAGGGGCTATGGGAGGGAGGAACTTAACATAATCACTAAGGAGGTGGTACTCAGTAAGATAATAGGACTAAAGGCAGATACCCTTCAATGCAGGTGTCAATTTGCATTATTATTTAAAGTACTTTCTGCCAGTGCTATGAAATATCAGCCAAATAAGTGCCAGTTTTATCTCTGCAAAGAGCACTGCATGAGCTGCGTTGGTTAATGCTGGGTTGATCCAGTTCTCACTACTCTTAGGTTTGGAATCCTTCTCCACTTCTCAGGATTTCAGTCCTTGATTCAGGAAACACATTTCCACAGGTGGTTCCTGATCGGCTGTCGTAACTTTGGAGGAAAAGCAATAGAAACCCGTAGAAAGTGAAAATGACAGATTTCTCTGGGATTTCCACTGTAGTCACGGCTAGCTTACAGGATCCAGTTCTTGACTAGCGAAGTGTCTTGAGATGTTTACCAAAATAAATGGTGGCGTGACTGAGTTTAGATGCTCCAACAAAAGGAAAAATTGTTAACTCATGGAATCATATAGCTCAGAAGGAGGCCATTCGTTCCATCGTGCCTGTCCCAGCTCTTTGAGAGAGCTACCCAATTAATCCCACTACCCTGCTTTTCCTCCGTAGCCCTGCAAATGTTTCCTTTTCGAGTATTTTTCCAATTCCCTTTTAAAAGTTACTATTGAATCTGCTTCCACCGCCCTTTTTGTCAGTGCATTCCAGATCATAGGTATTCAAAGATCCACTATACACTTGCCCGTACAATTTTGAACACACATCCACATGGCTATTGTGATTTATCAAAATACTCTTTCAGCCAGAAGTATTTTACATTTGTTGTTGTAGAATGGGACAGGGCCATTTATCCATTCAGCAGTCGCATCGTGCTGCTTCGACCCTACCCTGTCCTTCGATTGCGGTCACTCTTATGCCACACTGCTATCCCAAAGAGGCATGCTCAATATGTGGGTTCTGCTTGTACTGGAGATGTGTATGAATTGCTTTGGAACGTCACTGATGTGCAGGATAGCTAGTATCAAGGTCCCTCAAATAATTTGGTTTGGAAAAGATAAAGGCAGAGACTTTCTGAAACACATGAACTGGGGCCAAAGTGTGAGCTCATTGCCTTTTTCTGAACTTATGTTTCATGTTGTGGTTTGTAGGACTGTTTTGTAGTTATACATGGAACTGTAGCCCTTTGACTCATTCGTACTGGATGTATTTGACTTCCATTGTACATGATTTTAAACTGAAGTAGATGTTACAATTGAATGATTAACAGATTAAAGAAACACTTTTGAAGTGTTGTTCATTTTTTTTATTCTGTGGCTAAAAAAAAGTCCCACTTGATTTAATTTCTGACTTTAGTCTTCTGCTCTTCGCTCCAGCCAAATTTTGGTCAATGTTAATTGCCTTTTGAAAATGTCAGTCAAATCACTCTTGCCTTGTCCAAAGAAAGTCTAACTTCTTTAGCCTTTCATCACACCTGGGCCTTTATTAACTCAAGCTGCCAGACCCATGTCTATGTGGAATACAATACACCAACACCAAACCCAAGCTATACTGCTGCCTGTAACACACTGAGCTCAGTGACAAAGAGTCACTGGGCGAATGGCTGTAACATGCTGTGTGATCTAGACAATTAATTCTTAATTAAAAAAATATAGCAAATACTGAAAATCTACAGCAGGTACATCAGTATCTGGAGTAAAATAGATGAATATTTCAGAAAGAGCTAGCTACTTCTTTCTAAGTTTACAAGTGAGCAGGAGCAAGTATCCACTTTTTCTGAACAGGAAGTTTATGACCTTCCCAGGTAATGCCCTAGACCTAAAATGTGGCTTTGCAGCAGGCTGAAGTTATACTGCACCCACGGTAAGGTAGTGGTTACACCACTGCATCAATGTGGGCCGAAACTGCTTCACATCAGTAGGAACGGCAATAGAATCAGTTTCTCCTTATTCTATCAAAACTCCCTCTGTAGTGGAGTATTTAAAATAAACATACGACATCAAGTCGCGGTTCGCAGATTCAAGTAGTCTTTATTTTGCACCAGTGGGGAGCCTGCCTGTTGGTTGTCTGTAGCCAGGCCTCTCCAATGATACAAAGTTCCAAGCAATCTTTTATACACTTAATGATGCATGTCAGCCTCGTGCACGGCACCACCCCCCCCACACATGCCACATACCGATAGTGTGTGACAATAGATAACATGAAAACCACACATCATCTCGTGGTTCATTGTCAGACTATCTCGATCATATGTACCGTAAGTATCACCTCACCGTCTAGCCTCTGTTCCCCATTTTGCTTAATGCCCATTGTATTTGGTCCCCAATTGGCCTAATTAACTATCCAAATTCATTATATCTTCCCTTTGGCAGTTATACTTTTAACTCCTTTCTTAGTGATATTTACTTGTCTATGCAAATAAATACTTAATGAAACCCACGCCCCAAGTCCCACAGTTTGGATGGGGGGTCAAACAAAAAATTCCTGTCGCAATGGGACAAGTCAACTTGGTACCGTACTGGTATTCCCGGTTATGATGCTGACACAATATTCATCCTTCCCTCTTTATACAGATTGTACGGGAAAATGCTGTCCCACAATTACCTTCATGGTGCAGGTCCATGTTATCCCATTCACCCAGGCTACATTTCCGGTGTTCCTTGTATCCTACTAAATTTTCTCAGGCATAATTGGGTAATACCCTACTAACTCTAACAGGGTGATGTCATTCTGTTCCTGTAAATGACACTCATGCCACTGGATACACCTGTACCAGCCTTCTGACTTGGCACAGAGTCTTAGTAAGTTGATAAGTGGACATTGCCCTAGGTCTCGATCAGTTACCCAGAAAGAGCTTTCCCTCTGCAATATGCTGCAGGTTTCTTTGGGGCTTGTTCCACTAACCAAGATCCATACATTGCTTCGAACCGTTTCTTTGCAGATGATTTATTCCCCTTCTATAATCTGGTTTACCCCTTTTTTTAGCATTAAACCAGTTGCAACATATTAATCGGACCTCACCGCCTTCTATTATGATTCTCCCCAATAGTTTCGGTACCATTCTTGTTAAGGTACGATCAAGCCCATCACTCGCCCTGAATTCAGTACAGGTTGTATTGGCCCTCTGCCAAAATCCCTTGATCATTCTCCCATGTAGCCGCACTGTTTTAGGCTTGCACCACCCAGGTAGTCCCACTTTGGTCAGATTCAATATTACAGGTACCAGATGCACATCATGGTACAATATCATCTGAGTCGGGATTACCATTAGCCCATTTGTTGGCCCTGGGATGTGTTTATGACAAACAATTTGCTTTCCCTACAAATCTGTTTATTCATTGGAGAAGGAGCCTTTAGATGTCTTTTTTGAACTCGACTGCTTCTCCAACCGCACTCCCGGCTTTGCACCCCTTGATATAATAGACGGTTACAGTGGTATGATTGTAAATGTATCCCTATCCTATACCCTTGGCCGTCCCTACTTCTACCATTCACGATATGTCTCTTACTACTTCATGAGATTGGCGGGGTTTGCGAGGCATGTCTGTGGACAGGAGCTGGTTCCAAATCTGGGACCTGAGGAGATTCTTCCAGCTCCCATGTCCTGTCCATGTCCCTTTGGATCATACTGTACCCGATTAGGTGAGGGTATCCCATTAGGCACCCCTTCCTCATCCCCCGGAGAGGACAAATCCAGCTCCCCGTTTCTTCTTGTCTCGGTACCTGCTGGTGAATTAAAAAAAATTTAATCTGGTTAATATAAAACCATTTAATTCTCCTAGGTAACCGGGCTGCAGATACCATGGGACTAGCTTTATCAACGATATATGGTCCCTTGTACCGGAGTTCAAAACTTCCACCCTTGCATTGTTTTGTTCCATTACCTGCCCCCCACCTCCCACTCCTGAGATTTACTCGGGGCCAGATGTACTCGGTTATGGTGTTGTGCCCCCCTGATCCCTCAGGCACAATCCACTAACCCCTTTAAACAACATTGCCTCTTCCCGATGGTCACCTACTTAAAACATAGGAAACAGAGCATCTCTGATGATTCCCTTCAAATTAAGAACATTTCCAATATTCAAAAGGTATCATCCACTGAGTTAAAACAGCTGCCTGTGAAAGAGTTAACTTCCATTGTTTCGAAAGCTGACAAACACAGATACCATCAATCAATGTCAACTTCAGTCCCACAGCCTGCAGCCTTTTCAGTTTAAACTCTCCAGTTAAAAATCTCTCACTTTTGTAACGTCTCTGTGCTTTAAAATAAACATTCAGAAAAACAACTTTGCACACAATAGCATTTCATCTTTTTCTCCTCAGTTACACATTGATCAGATTTGTTTTTAAACCATACCAAATATTGATGTGAAATGCCTTATGTCCAGAACTAAAGGCTCTCCACATAATTTGCACCAACCAGAATTTTATCATGGTTATAATAAAAGTCTGATTTTTAATTGGATAATTAACCTCACTAATTCCAATCTTAAACTTCACAATGCTACTTAGAAAAGGGGGAGGAGCCACAGCCACACAAAGGAATTATGCCTTCTCAAAAACTTTAAACACCAAAGAAAAACACCAGAACAGTAAGAAAGAAACATGATTTTCCCTTTTCTCCTTTTTATTGAGTCATAACTATCCATTATTCCCTAAACCAGTTTCAATTTCTGATCCTGTACGCTCTAAGTGCACATCCAATTACCTTTTAAATGTGGTCAAGGGTTTCTGTCCCTATCATCCTTTCAGGTAGTGAGTTCCAGACCCCCACCATCCTTTGGGTGAAGAGATCTTCTCTAAACCTCCCCCCAATTACTTTAAACCTATGTCCCCTATAGGTTTTAGCACTTTTCTCTGCTATATGCCTCCAATTTCAAGGTTTCAATTTCCACTAAACATTTTTTTTTAAATAGATTCCTTCTTGCTTTTTAAAAAAATGGTCACCACAGCAACTAACTTCGACTCTTATTTCTTGCAGTACAAAGGGGCTTCTCCACATTCCACACATCACTTTTGTCCGAGTTTGTTACATTTATAACAGACTTCAGGTTTTACTACTACCCCCATGGTTTCTAATTAATGGGTGCTGCTGGCAGTTGTTCCTTTTTGTGTGTCCTGATGGGTGCTATCGCCATCACATTTACTGTCAGTTTATTTTGTTGCTTTCTCAGTCAATAGTCTAGTCCGTCTACTTAATTCATAATACGTGCGAGTGACTAAAATGAGGGCTTTCTCCTTTTGTTTCTTTTCCGACTCCCATAATTTTCTTTGTTCAGCGGGTGGGTCGTCTGGTTTCCAATTTTGTTTAATCAATATTTCAAATAGTTTTTGATTTTTGTCTGCTAGGTACCGTGTCAGAGACCCCTCTGTTCCACACTCAAGTTTCTCACTTCCCATGGCTATTGGTTGTCAGCGATACGTCCCTTACTTACTCGCCCTGAGTGCGACCAATACTTGCAACCCATTGATTGTCAGCAGTACGTCCCTTATTTACTCCTCACAAGTGAGACTGTAACTTGCAACCTATACCAATTATCAATCGCAACATTACACAGAGACACTTCTACATAACCGATCGTAATTGATTCACCTGGGATCTTCTGCAGACTATTTGAAGTCTCGGCCTGACCTGCAGATTCGGATCACTTAGGCAGCTGACACCAGACAGATTTCTGCCCTTGTCCTAACTGTGCTTGGTAATTAAAATGTACTCACGCCTTTGACATGGCTTCCATCTGCCAGTGTCCGCCCTCTGCTTGAGATCCTGCCGACTACGCCAATTGTAGTGGAGTATTTAAGATAAACACAACATCAGATCTGGGTTAGAAGACTTAAGTAGTCTTTATTTTGCACCAGTGGGGAGCCTTTCTGTAGCCAGGTCTCTCCAATGATACCAAGTTCCAAGCAATCTTTTATACACTTAATGGTGCATGTCAGCCTCATGCAAGGCCCCCCTATGCTGTTTAATTGGCCCAAAGCCCACGTGCACAATTGCTGTTTCGCATCACACAATCCCTCGCCTATGTCTCATACCAGATGGAGTTTCTCCAATGTGTCACTTTTGACCCCTTGCCCTGTTTAACTGCCCCTCTGGGCCTCCTGTGGTTCAACAGTTTGGCTATTTGTAATTGTTCTCAGGTTACACAGTTTGTAATAATGAATCATTCCGACATGTTATTTCCCTTTAAACACCTTTAGAAAGTTGACCACTACAAAAGCCCTTTTTAGTTCTGAGACCCATTCTTAACCCTTTAATTATAACAGAGCTTGAAAGCCCCATTTCACCCTTATAATTTTGAACACCTCTATTAAATCTCCCCATAGCCACTTCTGTTTTAAGGAGAACAATCCCAGCTTCTCTGGTCTCCACATAACAAGTCTCTCAGCCCTGGTAACATTCTAGTAATTCTCCTCTGCACCCTCCCTAAGGCCTTGACATCCTTCCTAAAGTGTGGTGCCTGGAATTGATTTATAAGGGTTTAGCATAACTTCCTTGCTTTTGTACTCCATGCCTCTATAAAGCCAACGATCCCATATGCTTTTTTTTTTTAACAGCCTTCTCAACTCATCCTGCCACTTTCAGAGATTTGTGTACATACATCCCCAGGACTCTGTTGTTGCACCCACTTTAAAATTGTTTATATTGCCTCTTCTCATTCCTCCTTCCAAAATGCATTACTTCACACTTCTCTGCTTTTGATCACCTGCTCTAATTTTTTCTTTTGTGGCTTGGTGTCCATTTTTTTTGTCTCATAATACTCCTGTGAAGTGCCATGGCGTGTTAAAGGCATTGTGTAAATACAAGTTATTAAATTTAATTTGCCATTTCACCAGTCTGTCTATGTCCTCCTGAAGTCTTGCTATCCTCATTGTTTACTACATTTCTGAGTTTCGTCTTATCTGCAAACTCTGAAATTTTGCCCTGTATACCCTAGGTCATTAATATATATATAAAACCGACCCCTGAGGGGATACCACTTTACAGTTCGCTCCAGTCTGAAAAGCAACCGTTCACCACTACTCTGCTTTCTGTCCTTTAGACAATTTTGCTAACAAGTCAATTATGCGGTACTTTATCAAAAGCCTTTTGAAAGCCCATATACACACACACCATCAACTGCGCTATCCTATTTTAAGTGTTACATAGTAGGTTCTACTACAGATTCCCTAAAGTGTGGGAGGGAAATGGCAGAAGAAATCTAAGTAATGCCAACTCTTGGGAATGACTCACAAGGCACACGATTTTTAATTTTAAAAATTACCCCAACTCACGAGTCAACTGTAAAAAGTCACGATTGTCCAATCGGAAGAAAGCCTGAGGTACACCGGGGAAAAATTCCGGGTTTGGGATGGTGATGTTTTCATTGTCACTTGCCCCAAATGCGGTGGGTTTGGGGTGGGGAACAGGGGTGAAACGGGCCACCTCCAGCTAACTGGCAGCAATCCGCTAAAGACTGAAATGGGATTATTTTCAATAGGCAATCGTTAACGGCATAAATGTGCTCCCTTTTCCCAATTTATGGGTTTTGCGAATTCTGAAGTGCAAACTTGAAATAAAACCCTTTTGCAGTTAAGTGGCTGGCCAGTCCCTATAACCCTATGAAGTACTGCGGCTACTCGTAGGCGTGTGTGAGAAATGGAAGAACTGTACATATTGCATTTCTTGCGTTTGAATAGATCTGTACGGGTATATTTGGTCTGGCAGCAAGTGCAGCCTGGTTATTAATTATACCATAACAAAGTATTGCCATATATTTTTCTTTTGGGTTATTTCAACTTTCATTCTTTCTCTCAAATACCTTGCTGCTCCCATAAGGAAATGGTTGCCCTTTGCTCGACCCACTTTATAGCAAGGTTGAGATGAAGAACAGGAAACGGGAACCTTTATCCTACAGTTTAATCAAATGTTGAAAGTCTGCCTTGTTTTTAATTGGAATACTCATGGTATGTTTACCCCAAATCAGGTGGGTCATGGGCCACACGGGAGGCGGTGAGATGGGCCACCTTCAGCTAATTCTCAGCAATCCTCACCTGTAGTTACAATAATGCATGGGGCGTTTCCTGAAACCCAAAGGAGATATTTCATAATTCTCAACAAAAATATATTCCAATGAGAATGAAAGACTGTAAGAGAAGAGATAACCATCTGTGGCTAACTAAGGAAATATGGTATCAAATTCAAAACAAGGGTATACAAAGTGGTCAAGACTAGTGGGAGGCCAGAGGATTGGGAAACTTTTAAAAACCAGCAAAGAATGACTAAGAAAATAATAAAGAGAGGGGAAGATAGATTATGAAAGTAAACTGGCATGTAATATAAAAACAGATAGTAAGAGTTTTTACAGGTACATAAAAAGGAAAAGAGTTGGTCCCTTAGAGGACGAGACTGGGGAATTAATAATGAGGAACAGGGAAATGGCAGACACTTTGAACAAAATATTTTGTATCGGTCTTCACGGTAGAAAACACTAAAAACATCCCAATAGGGGATAATCAAGGGGCTACAGGGAGGGAGGAACTTAAATCAATCACTATCACTAAAGAAGTAGTACTCGGTAAAATAATCGGACTAAAGATGGACATGTTCCCTGGACCTGCTGGCTTGCTTAGAGTCTTAAAAGAAGTGGCTGCAGAGATATTGGATGCATTGGTTGTAATTTACCAAAATTCTATAAGTCGACAAAGTCAACTCTGAACTGTTGTGTTTATATCCCTGTTGGCTGTACACCCTGAAAAGGACTTTTCAAATACTATGACGCAAGATGGCTGGTCTGGATTAGGAAGAAACATGTTGCTGGGAGAAACACATGGGGGCGGATCTCTCCCAGAGAAACTGGTGAGAGAAGCTAGGTCTGTTCAAAAGTTAATTTGAACATTTTGAAAATTGGCCTGCCAGTGGCCAGTGACGTCAGAGCTGGGTGATCTAGGAAGGCCAAGGGACTCTTTTGTGTGTGGAGCCAAGTTGTCGAGGGATGAGAGCAAGGTGCTAGGACAAACCGACACCTGCATTGTCTCCACAACGCTTCAGTAATCAGGACTGATGGGCCATTTAACACTCACTCGGGAAGCCTTCGGACATCAATCAGCTGGCATGGTTCAGACTCGAGCACATCTGAGAGAGCGCGAAATAAGCCCTGAAGAAGCCAGAAAGGCTCCCCAGAGGCAACAGAACCATCCAAACCCAGCCAGAATTGTGGATTACAGGAGTATAACTGTCGAGCGTTTTGGAAGCACGATCTGCATTCTATTGCATCCTACGTGAAGGCACGTTTGCCCAACCCTCGAGGATAAGGACCGAGAGCGAAGCCTCGCTTCATCAACCCGACAGACTTCAACTCCAACCTGGATCTCGTATGCTTCAGTCAAGCATGGGGCCGTGGAATCGAACTGCTGAGGAAGGACCAACGAGCAAGGAAGGGCGGGTTGGGTGAGAACTCAATAGTTGCACGTTCACCAACCGATCCACGAAAGTGCGTGAAGGGGTGTCAGTGTGCCCTAACCAAACCAGAGGCGGGATTTAGAGTTAGGTGGGTCCCGGGAGGGTTTAGCCCACGGGAAGGGTTGGTTTGTTGTAAGGCTAACAAGGGAAGTGCTGTTTTACTGGGTATTACTGCACTGTGTGGTTTTACTTCACAAGCATCTGGTGAGTGGAGTGGAGGTGTTGATCTGTTGTAATAAACCTTGTGTGATTTTGAACTTGAAACGTTGGTCTATGTCTCACTACAAGACAATCCGTTGTGACTCTTTTCGCCCAAACATAAGGACAGGGTTAGTGTGCTTGCTATAAGCGGGTGTTAAATCATAAACAGCAGATTGGATAACTGTGAGAGACCTATTGACATCGGTCTCTGTGGAAAACCAACCCGTAGCACAGTAAGCAAGATAGGGCCGATTTGGCACCAGTCACTGCCAGGTAAAAACCCGTACGTATTTGGATCCTACGGCGAGGCCTCGAAAACCTCGGGAAATAACCGTAGGCTGACCACTTACAATTCCCAGTAATGTCCCTATTTAAAAAAGGAGGCAGACAGAAAGCAGGAAACTATCGACCAGTTAGCCTAACATCTGTCCTTGGGAAAATGTTGGAATCCATTATTAAGGAAGCAGCAGCAGGATATTTGGAAAAGCATAATTCAGTCAAGCAGATTCAGCATGGTTTTATGAAAGGGAAATCATGTTTAACAAATTTGCTGGAGTTCTTTGAGGATGTAATGAGCAGGGTGGATAAGGGGCAACTAGAGGATGTGGTGTATTTGGATTTTCAAAAGTCATACGATAAGGTGCCACATAAAACGTTACTGCACAAGATAAAAGTTCACGGGGTTAGCATGGATAGAGGATTGGCTAACTGACAGGAAACAGAGAGGCGGGATAAATAGGTCATTTTCCGGTTGGCAAACAGTAGCTAGTGGGGTGCCGCAGGGATTGGTGCTTGGGCCTTAACTATTTACAATCTATATCAATGACTTGGATGAAGAGACTGAGTGTAATGTAGCCAAGTTTGCTGAGGTACAAAGAAATAGAAATAGAAATAGAAATAGAAATTTACAGTGCAGAAGGAGGCCATTTCGGCCATCATATCGGTGCCGGCCGACAAAGAGTCGCACGGCCCTCGGTCAGCAACCCTGAAGGTTACAGATAAACCTTGAACAATGAAGGTAAAGAGCTCCCAGCCCAACCAGTCCGGCCCACACAATGTAACACCCCTTACACTGAAACATTCTACACTCCACCCCAACCGGGGCCATGTGATCTCCTGGAAGAGGCAAGAACTAGATAAAACCCCAGGCCAATTGGGGAAAATAAAATCTGGGAAAATTCCTCTCCGACCCATCCAGGCGATCAAAACTAGTCCAGGAGATCACCCTGGCTGTATTCGATTCCCTACAATACTTACCATCGTATCTGCACCAGCCAACAAGAGGTTATCCAGTCTAATCCCAATTACCAGCTCTAGGTCCGTATCCCTGCAGGTTACGGCACTTTAAGTGCCCATCCAAGCACCTTTTAAATGTGTTGAGGGTTTCTGCATCCACCACCCTTCCAGGCAGTGAGTTCCAGACCCCCACAACCCTCTGCGTGAAGAAGTCCCTCCCTCAAATCCCCTATGAGCCTTCCACCAACCACCTTAAAACTATACCCCCTTGTAATAGACCCCTCCACCAATGGAAATAGGCCCTTGCTATTCACTATATCCAGGCCCCTCAAAATTTTGTACACATCAATGAGGTTTCCTCTCAACCTCCTCTGTTCCAATGAGAATAAACCCAGCCTATCCAATCAGTCAAGGAACCAAGTACTAAGCTCTGTGGAACCCTACTGGAAATATCCTTCCAGTCACAAAAACATCCATCAACCATTATCCCGTGCTTCCTATCTCTAAGCCAATTTTGGATCCAACTAACCACTTTGCCCTGGATCCCATGGGCTTTAACCTTCGTGACCAGTCTACCATGTGGGACCTAATCAAAAGCTTTGCTAAAGTCCATATACATTACATCATATCCACTACCCTCATCGACCCTCCTGGTTGCCTCCTTAAAAAATTCAATCAGGTTAGTCAAACACGATCTTCCCTTAACAAATCCATGCTGACTGTCCCTAATTAATCCTTGCCTTTCCAAATGTAGATTTATCCTGTCTTTCAGGATTTTTTCCAATAATTTTCCCACCACTGAAGTTAGGCTGACAGGCCTGTAATTACTCGGCCTATCCCCTTCTCCCTTCTTAAACAAGGGTACCACATTAGCAGTCCTCCAGTCCTCCGGCACCATGCCCAAATCCAAAGAGGACTGGAAAATGATGGTCAAGGCCTCTGCTATTTCCTCTTTTACTTCGCTCAACAGCCTGGGCTGCATTTCATCCGGGCCTGGGGACTTATCTACTTTCAAAGCTGCTAAACCCCTAATATCTCCTCTCCTTCTATGTTTATTTCATCCAGAATTTCACACTCCTCCTCGAGAGCAGTGTCTGCATTGCCTCGTTCCTTTCTGAAAACAGACACAAAGTATTCATTAAGAACCTTACCAACATCTTCTGCCTCCACACAAAGATTACCCTCATGGTCTCGAATAGGCCCTACCCTTACTTTACTTACCCTCTTGCTCTTAATATATTTATAGAACATCTTTTATATTTAAAGAACATCTTTGGGTTTTCCTTAATTTTACTAGCCAAGAATTTTTCATGCTCTCTCTCGTAGCATTCCTAATAACCTTTTTAATTTTACCTCTTAACTTTCTATATTCCTCCAAAGATTCTATAGTATTTAGCTGTTGGTATATGACAAAAGCTTCCCTTTTTTTTCCTTTATCCTCCCCTGTAAGTCCCTCGATATCCAGGGGGCTCTAGCAGTGTTATTCCCATCCTTTTTCTTTAAGGGCACATGTTTGGCCTGAGCCTTCTGGATCTCCTCCTTGAATGCCTCCCACTGTTCTGACACTGATTTACCCATAAGCAGCTGTTTCCAGTCCACTGTGGCCAAATCACTCCTCAACCTAGCAAAGTTAGCTTTTCCCCAATTTGGGACTTTTATTCCTGGTCTATCCTTGTCCTTATGCATAACTAACTTGAATTTGACTGAATTATGGTCATTGGCATCCAAGTGCTCTCCCACTAATACCCCTTCCACCTATCCAGCTTCATTCCCCAAAACTAAATCCAAAACTACCCCCTCTCGTGTTGGGCTTGTTACATACTGACTAAAAAAGTTCTCTTGAATGCATTTTAAGAATTCCGCACACTCTACACTCTTCACACTATATTTGTCCCAATCAATATTAGGACAGTTAAAATGGGTGGGAAAGGAAATTGTGAGGAAGACAAAAAGAATTGCAAAGGAATATAGACAGGCTAAGTGAGTCGAAAAAATTTGGCAGATGGAGTATAAAGTGGGAAAATGTGAGGTTATCCACTTTGGCAGAAAAAATAGAAAAGCAAATTATAATTTAAATAGAGAAAAATTGCAAAGTGCTGCAGCACAGAGGTACCTGGAGGTTCTTGTGCACAAAACACAAAAAGTTAGTATACTGTGGAGGCTGGGTCATTGAATATATTCAAGGTGGAGGTAGATTTTTGAACGATAATGGAGTCAAGGGTTATGGGGAGCGGGTGGGGAGTTGAGGCCAGGATCAGATCAGCTATGATCTTATTGAATGGCGGAGCAGGCTCGAGGGGCCAAATGGCTTACTCCTGCTCCTATTTCTTATGTTCTTATGTATGTAAGAATTTGATAAGGAAAAAGAGAAAAGAATATGAGAGTAAATTAGCAACAGACATAAAAACAGATTCTCAAAGTTTCTACAAGTATATAAGTAGGAAGAGATTAGTGAAAAACGTGGCATTAGAGGCAGAGACAGGATAAATTATAACGGGCAATAAGGAAATGGCAGAGACATTAAACAAATACTTTGTATCTGTCTTCATGGTAGAAGACACAAATAACAACAACAACTTGTATTTATATAGTGCCTTTAATGTAGTAAAATGTCCCAAGGCACTTCACAGTTGTGTTGTGTCTGCGCACATTCAGAGGCGGAAATCTAAGCCATCGTCAACATCTTCACCGAGGCGTACAAAAGCATTGGCCTTACACTAAACATCCATAAGATAAAGGTCAACCTGAGCCCGCCACACAGTACTGACCCCCGGTCATCAAAATCCACGGCGCGGCCTTGGACAACGTGGACCATTTTCCATACCACGGGAGCCTACTATCAGCAAGGGCAGACATCAATGACAAGGTCCAATACTGCCTCCAGTGTGCCAGCACAGCTATCGGTCGTCTGAGGAAGAGAGTGTTTGAAGACCAGGACCTCAAATCTGGCATCACGCTTATAGTCTACAGGGCAGTAGTGATACCCACCCTTCTAGATGGCTCAGAGACAGTAGACATCTCAAAGCACTGGAGAAATACCATCATCACTGCCTCCGCAAGATCCTGCAAATCCACTGGGAGGATAGACGCACCAATGTCAGTTCTCGCTCAGGCCAACATCCCAAGCATCGAAGCACTGACCACACTCGACCAGCTCTGTTGGGTGGACCACATTGTCCCATGCCCGACACGAGTCTCCCAAAGCAAGTGCTCTACTTGGAACTCCTATACGGCAAGTGAGCCCCAGGTGGGCAGAGGAAACATTTCAAGGACAACCTCAAAGGCGCCTTGATAAAGTGAAACATCCCCACTGGCACCTGGGAATCCCTGGCCCGAGATCGCCCTAAGTGGAGGAAAAGCATCCGGGAGGGCATGGAGCAGCTAGAGTCTTGTCGCCGAGAGCATGCAGAAAACAAGCTCAGACAGCGAAAGGAGCATGTGGCAAAGCAGACTCCCTACCCATCCTTTACTTCAACCACTGTCTGTCCCACCTGTGACAGAGACTGTAATTCCCATATTGGACTGTACAGTCACCTGAGAACTCATTTTTAGAGTGGAAGCAAGTCTTCCTCAATTTTGTGGGACTGCCTATGATGATGATAAGACAAGACAACTAAATTGGACACTGAACCACAAAAGAACAAATTACGGTACACGACCAAAAGCTTAGACAAAGAGGTAGATTTTAAGGAGCGTCTTAAAGGAGGAAAGAGAGGTAGAGAGGCACAGAGTTTTAGGGAGGGAATTCCAGAGCTTGGGGCCTAGGCAGCTGAAGACACGGCCACCAATGGTTGAACAGTAATAATCTGCTATAGAGGGCAGAATTTGAGGAGTGCAGACATCTCTGGGGATTGTGAGACTGAAGGAGATTACAGAGATAGGGAAGGGCCATGGAGGGATTTGTAAAGGATGAGAATTTTGAAATTGAGGCGTCGCTTAACTCGAAGCCGAAGTAGGTCAGCGAGCACAGGGGTGATGGGCGAGTGGGACTTGGTGTGAGTTAAGACACGGCTGCCGAGTTTTGGGTGACCTCAAGTTTACGTAGGGTAGAATGTGGGAGGCCAGCCAGGAGTGCATTGGAGTAGTCAAGGCCAGACGTAACAAATGCATGGTTGAGGGTTTCAGCAACAGATGAGCTGAGGCAGCGGGTGAGATGGGCAATGTTACGGAGGTGGAAATAGGCGCTTTTAGTTATGCTGCGGATATTTGGCCGGGAGCTCATTTCAGTGCCAAGTATGACATGTAGGTTATGAACAGTCTGGTTCAGCCTCAGACAGATGCTAGTGAAAGGGATGGAATCGGAGGCTAGGGAACGCAGTTTGTGGCTGGGTCCAAAGATAATGGCTTCAGTCTTCCCAATATTTAATTGGAGAATATTTCTGCTCATCCAGTAATGGATGGCGGACAAGCAGTCTGACAATTTAGAACCATAGAGGGGTTGAGAGAAGTGGTGGTGAGGTAGGGCTGGGTGTCAAATTGACGCTATGTTTTTGGATGATGTTGCCAAGGGGCAGCATATAGATGAGAAATAGGAGGGGCCAAGGATAGATCTTTGAGGGACACCGGAGGTAGTGTTTCAGGAATGGGAAGAGAAGCCATTGCAGGAGATTTTCTGGCTACGATTAGATAGATAAGAATGGAAGCAGGCGAGTGCAGTCTCACCCAGCTGGATGATGGTCGAGAGGCATTGGAGGAGGATGGAGTGGTCAAAGGCTGCAGACAGGTCGAGAAGGATGAGGAGGTAAACACAAAAAACATTCCGGAAATAATGGGAAACCAAGATTCTAGAGAGAATGAGGAACTTAAGGAAATCAGTACAAGTAAAGTCATAGTACTGCAAAAATTAATGCAACTAAGTGGCAACAAATCCCCTGGACCTGACGAACTGTATCCTAGGGTTTTAAAAGAGGTAGCTGCAGAGATAGTGAATGCACTAGTATTAATCTTCCAGAATTCCCTACATTCTAGCACAGTCCCCAAGGATTGGAAGGTAGCAAAACATAACCCCGTTATTTAAGAAAGGAAGAAGAGAAAAAAACGGGAAACTAAATGTCAGTTAGCCTGACATCAGTAATAGGCAAAATGCTAGAATCTATTATTAGGGACATGGTAACAGGGCACTTAGAAAATCAGAATATGATTAGGCAGTGTCAACATGGTTTTATGAAAGTAGAAAATCAGAATATGATTAGGCAGTGTCAACATGGTTTTATGAAGGAGAACTTGTGTTTGACAAATCTGTTAGAGTTTTTTGAAGATGTAACAAATAGAATGGATAAGGGGGAACCAGTGGAGATAGTGTATTTGGATTTTCAAAAGCATTCAATAAGGTGCCACATAAGAGGTTATTAGACAAAATTAGGACTCGTGGAATTGGGGGTAATATATTGGCATGGATTGAGGATTAGTTAATGGACAGAAAACAGAGAGTAGGAATAAGCGGGACTTTTTCAGGGTAGCAGGCTGTAACTCGCGGGGTGCCACAAGGATCAGTGCTTGGGCCTCAGCTATTTACAATCTATATTAATGACTTAGTTGAAGGCACTGAATGTAACATATCCAGGTTTGCTGATGGTACAAAGTTAGGTGGAAATGTGAGCTGTGAGGTGGAGGCAAGGAGGCTGCAGGGCGACTAAAAATTTGGTACCGTCCCAGTACAACTGGCAATGCCCAAGACTTTGCGCCAGGCGCAGAAGTCTCGCTTCTCACGAGAAATTGGAGTTACTGCCCCCAAAAGAAAGTGGAGCACTAAATCAAGCACTCCACTTCCATTCTGGGGCAGTGGCGGGAAAGACTCCTCAGGAGCAGGGTGCAGCGCTACGCATTGGGCGTAGGCGTTTGAGGAGCACAGAGGGCAATTCCACACCAGGGGTTGGAATTCCGACCCGGGCATTAACTGACTCAGGCCCGGAAGCTTACTGCCTCCGCACAGGCCATCGGCAATTTCGGTCCCAAGAAGACTTACTACAATTATACAGGGCATTGGTGAGGCCATATCTGGAGAACTGTGTACAGTTCTGGTCTCCTTACCTAAGGAAAGACATACTTGCCTTACAGGGAGTGCAACAAAGTTTCACTAGACTGGTTCCTAGGATGAGGGCATTGCCCTATGAGGAGAGATTGATTACACTAACCCTATGTTCCCTCGAGTTTAGAAGAATAACAGGTGATCTAATTGAAACATATAACATTCTTAAGGGGCTTGTCTGGGTTAATGCTGAGAAAATGTTTCCCCTGGCTGGAGAGTCTCGAACCAGGGGTCATAGTCTCAGAATAAGAGGTTGGCCATTTAGGACTGAGATGAGGAGCAATTTCTTCAATCAAAGAGTTGTGAATCTTTGGAATTCTCTACCCCAGAGAGCTGTGGATGCTCAGTCATTGAGTATATTCAAGACAGAGTTCGATACATTTTTGAAAACTAAGGAAATTAAGGGATATGAGAATAGTGCGGGAAGATGGAGTTGAGGTAGAAGATCAGCCATGATCTTGTTGAATGGTGGAGCAGGCTCGAAGGGCCAAATTACCTACTCCAGCTTCTATCTCTTATGTTCTTACATTCTCATGTTATCATCAATCCTTTCCGTTACTTCATCAAAGAACTCAATCAATTTAGTCAAACACGATTTTCCTGTAACAAATCCATGCTGACTTTCATTTATTAGTCCGACTTTTCCAAATGCCAATTCATTTTGTTCTGGATTATTATCTCTAAGGTTTCCCCATCACCAACTGGTCTGCAGTTACCAGGTTAATCCCTCGCCCTTTATTTAAACAGGGTGTAACATTTGCAATCCTCCAATCCTCTGGCACCACTCCCATATCCAGGGAGGATTGGCAGATTGTGGCCAGAGCCTCTGCAATTTCCACCCTTACTTCCCTCAATAACCGAGAATGCATCCCATCTGGACCAGGTGACTTTTTCCAACCTTTTAAGATCCTCCTCTATCTATTTGTATCCTGTTCAATATCACTACTGTCTCCTCCTTTACTGCGACATTGGCAGCATCCTCTTCTCTAGTGATGACAGATGCAAAGAACTCATTTAGTACCTCAGCCATGCCCTCAGCCTCCACAAGAAGATCTCCTTTTGCTTCTTAATTGGCCCCACCCTTCCTTTAACTACCCTTTTTAATATTTATGTGTTTATTAAAGATTTTTGGGTTACCTTTTACCTTAATCACTAATCTATTCTCATACCCTCTCTTTGCCCCTCATTCTTTATTTAGATCTTACAATTGTCAGAAGCCTCCTTTCTCTGACTCAGTTTAACCTCTATATCTTCAGTCACCCAGGGACAGATCGCTTCTGTCATCTCAACCTCACTTGCCATCTGTTCCAGAACATCGGTGCCCTTGAAAAAAATCTCACCTTGGTCCTCAGAATCCCATCACGATCAGCCCCAACACCAACATCAGTAAACACACCCGCATCACCAACAACACCACCAACCTTCTCTGCAACCACCTGATACTGCACAGGACACAGGGCATCAGCACCCGACCACATTGCTGTCTGGGGGGCCAGGGATGGCCTCACCATGGCCACATTTACGTCACTTGACACTGCACACCCTGGCTGCCACATGATGTGCCAGATTGGCATCACCCCACACAAGCACCAATGCCTAGGCCATTCCTTTCATACTCATCACCATTGTGCAGGGTACCCTTATGTCTGAACAATCACTACAACTCACTAAGTCACTTCCAAAGGTGCACACAAATCTGTCGAAGAACACAAAGTGTTCAAAATAAGGATTTCAATGTTTGACAACACATTAGCAAAAAATCTGCATGAATGTTGGCTGAAAGTGCCTACCCTTGTGTTGTTAGTTGGTATGATTGGACAAAGATGAGGGTGAGTGTGAAGAGTGGCTAGTGAGATAGGGAAGTGATAATGTAGATAGAGAGAGAGACGGATGGGTGGAGGTGCAAGGTAAGTTGATGTGAGTAAGGAGGTGCAGGGGTAGAGTAGGAAAGGCAGAGTGATGGGAATGTAATGAGTGACACAGCAGGATGAGGTTGAGTGCGGTTTTGCAGTAACGTTTCATGATCTACTAGGATCATTGAAGGGTTTGAGCCACTGCAGCCTGGTCCTTCTGATGACATTCCTGCTTGTGTCCTCCTGTACAATGTGCAACAAGGCTGCGTTGGTGTCCTGGGGAGGTCTCTTCCATCAATTGGAAGAGAAGGGAACCTCCCTGCGTGCTCCATAACATCTGGAGGGAGTCGTGGGAGAGCCTGGGTGCAGCCTGTAAGCATCGGCTCTCCAAGAACTGTTGGATATCTGGACATTGCGTTTTAATATTTCTCACTGCAGAAAAAAAGTTGGTAGCCTGTTGTGGGAGGGGCCCAGGTATTTTTCCATGTTGTACTCGAAATCCACATCTGATGGGCGGGGGGGTGGTCTGGGAAGTTACAATGGCCAGGAGAAGGCAACTCATCACAGGTAATGGGCAAAGATGGAGGGTCCATTGTTAAGCAATGTGAAATGGTCACTGATCAAGCCATTACCTGGAATGAGATAACTCTGAGAGGCGGGAAACCAGAACAATAGAAAGCCATTAAGCCTCAGATCGGTTGGAAGCTGTAAAGTCCTTACTCTATAGTATGAAACCACACGAGGCACATCCCAGGAACAAGGTCCACACAGACCTTAACTCTTTATTTACAGCACTAAGACAACCCAACCCTGCGTGGGACCTCCCTTTATACACCTGAGTGCCCAGGTATGGGGCAGTCTCCCACAAGTGCACCTCTTGTGGTCAAGGTGTGCATCAAGGTCAAGTGTGTACAGTAATACAGTGGTGTTACATACATGACAGAAGCGAAAGCCCATCACCAATCCTCACTGAAATACACATGGGCCAATCAGACAGAAGCCTCGAAACAAGGAAAATTTTATTTGGCCAGAAAAGACAAACAGACTTTGGATATAAAAGGTGGCCGCATGGCCATAGCTCTCTCTCTTTGCTCTCGCTTGCTTTACCTCTACAAAGACCGAGCACTCAGTCTGGGACGGAGAGAAGAAACCATAGATAGTATGGAACCAGAAGAGACACGTTTTCACCAGGAGAAGCAGCGACTAAACCAACGAATCAGGGGGCATCATCCCTGCCCACGCATCTTTATGATCACAGCCACTGTGTGAGGAGGTGTCGTGTGTTCTCCCAACCAAGCCTTAGAAGGTTTTAGTGGGGAGGTTTTGCTGCAAGGACCATAGGGGTACGCCCAGCCAGTCGGTACAGATTTGGGGGTACACTGTGGATCCGAGCAGAAGGTTTAGACGTTGGGTACTTTGCGATAGGGGCAGTTTAGACATGCCAGGGTATTGGATTGCACTACATCGTCACTGTGTTTACTTGTAGTTTTGCTGTGTTGAGGTAGCTTTTATAAAGCATTGACTGTTGAGACCGAGGTATTTGTCCGTGACTCATTCATCTGTTCAGTACAGTAATCATTCCCAGGTCTAGAACTATTGTAACGCGGGATTGCGTCGAAAACACCCAAGGGAAACCACTTCCAAGCCGTGCACCCCTGTGCAGTGCTTGTCAGTGTTTGCAGCTCCTCAATGCTGTAGAACTCTGACAGAAGAACTGTCAATAAAAATTTGGCCATGGTCCCTTGAAGGAAACCGGCTGATGACACGTCATCAAATGGCATCAAACCCGCTTCCTGCTAACTGACCAGGAACCTCACAGGGTGGGCGGAAGATTGTGTTGAGAAGATGGGATGAAGCCAGGAGCGCCTTCCCCAAACACCACCAATGCCGGCCGCCCCGGACTCGCCACTGTTGGTGAAATCACGGCCATAATGTCAGGATAAGGGGTCGGCCATTTAGGACTGAACTGAGGAGAACTTTCTTCACTCACAGGATTGTCAATCTTTGAAATCCTCTACCCAAAAGGGTTGTGGTGCTGAATCATTGAGTATATTCAAGACTGAGCTCGATAGATCTTTGGAGACTAAGGGGTACATAGAAACATAGAAACAGAGAAAATAGGAGCAGTAGTAGGTCATTCAGCCCTTCCAGTCTGCACTGCCATTCAATATGATCATGGCTGATCCTCTATCCCAACACCATGGGCTACAACCTCCACTTTTGTTGCCTGCTTAACGCCCACTTAACACCTATTTTATTGCCGAAATGACATATAACGCCCATATATCGCCCATTTTGGCACAAAATGGAAACTGATGGGATTTTTTAGGAGACTTATCGCTGAGCGTTATTTTCCAAATGGGCTTAACAGCGAGAAAAAATATTACCGCCGCCCACTTTTTTGGCCGGAATTAGCAGAATGGGCGAATTGAATTCCCATATTATCGCCCAGCGTTACTTTCCTCACGGAATTAACGCCGAGATTCAATATTAGCGCCCGGTGACTGTTTTTTGTTGTAAAGAGCATATTTACCCAAACTAGTGGCCATGGAGATCGGCCACCGTCAATTTCACCACCTCGCACACATATCGCCCAGAATATCGCTCGCTCAAAAAACTGCCAACAAAAAGTGGAACTAACCGGGACGAATGCCAACGGTGTGGCTGGCATTTGTTAAATCCCACTCTTACGTTAGGAGCTGATATTGCAAAGATTTGCCTGAAAGAGCGCTGATGTGAGTGACAACGCTGGCACACTACTATGTGTGTGCAGCTCAGACATCAATGGTGCCCATCAACTTGGTGCCAGTTAAAGTTTATGTTGATTGATGTTAAGTTGTATTTAACCATTTCATGGTAAGGAATCACCAGTGTGTAACGGTCCAGCTATCTGAGACAATGTGCAGCAAGGTTATGTTCAATAACAAAAGTTTAACAGCAACATTGGTCTGAAATCATAAGTATCACAGCCAATAACACCCAACCGCACCCCCCCCCACCAACTTTTTCCACCATTCACATAAATCACATGTTCAACATGTCCAGCAACACAGAATACAAAGGCAAAGCAGGAGCGTGGTCCCCAGCCCCCATACATTGCAACAAATTGCATACACCCAGATGGAGATATAACACAGCCATCACCTGCGGACATGCACCTCACTTTCCTTCCCCCCTCTCCTTCTTCTCCCCACCTCTACCTCTTCCCCTCCTCGCTCCATGGCGCCTGGCCGAGGAGCTCCTCAGGCGGTGCCTCATTGGGGGGGATGAAGGCAGATGCGGTTGTTGCACGGGTACGTGAGCGGGGGGTGCTGAGGGGGCCACATTCTCTGATGCAGAAGCAGGATCTTGGTCCTTGCTCGCATCTGTCATTCGCAGTGGTGGGGCGGAACCTAAGGGTGGAGTGCCGCGCTCTGGGACCACTGGGAGGCCTGTGGCAGCAATGTTCCTGGCTGTCGCATCCAGGGACTCCACCATACGCGGAATGTACTTGGTCATGGTGGGCAGCTGTCGGGATATGCCCTCCAATGCCTCGATGAGCTGGTCACCAATGTCTACAGTCCTCCTGGACAACTGTACCATCTCTCCGCTCATGTCGCGCTCGTGGAATGGACCTGCCGCGTCCACGAGGCCTCCGCGGGGTCGGTGCCGGCCTGGGGACAAATGGGGTGCCCTGTGGAGAGGTGCTTGGGGCCGGCACCTCCAGAGTGGAGGCGGGAATGACCAGAGGACCAATAGATGGCCTTGGGGTGGAATGGCTTCTGGAGCGTGGCGATGCAGGTTCCTCGAAGTCCGCGCTCTCATCCGTCGAGAACAGACCCAGCGGATTGACGGGCGACGATCGGAGCTCTTCAGTCGGATCGTCCGCCGACTCCTGCCTCCACCTTCTGGCCTCTGTGGCCTTGCCTGGGGCCGCATTGCTGACTGAGCTGCAAGACACAAATGAGGTTGTTAGAGGAGAAGGGGGTGCTAGGGTGACAAAGTGAGTCCAGCGCTACACTCGGCATATGCCGACAAAAGCACCACCGCTCTCAAAATCATCGCAGACATCACATTTCATGACCATCAACACATTGTGCATTGCAATGATTTGCATAAGGCCAGCATTATTTCTATGAGACTTTTAGAAATCATCTATCATATATGATTGTTCGGATATGACTGGGTGTGGCATCTATTGACTTTAGATCACGCAATGCTGTAAGCATTACTCACATGGCATCACTTCAGGGTCTGCAGATGCCTCCGTGGCTGTCCGGGGCTGCTTCCCCACGATTGCGAAGATTCGCTCCTCCATCTCAGTGACGTTGCTGGGGACTGGTGGCCCTCCACCCGTTCACCTCTGCTCGGACCTCATCGTTGATAGCTTCTTCTGTAAAAGGTACCAGGACGACATGGCATGAGATCATAGCATGATATCATTGCTAGGTACTGTCACAGACACTGATATGACACATAACCAAAAGATGTAATCATGATTATTATGATTATCATTCTTTACCTAAAGATGTACACCGTGACCGCAGGCTTTGAGTAAAACATTCCCGGTAAAAGTGCAAGACCTCACATCTGCTGATAGTCACTCATGACTGTTACAGATCAAATTATATAAATACATAAGTACATGTAAATCAATGTAATACTTACTCTTGCGGATCCCATCGTTTGCGGCATTGGTTGCCCTCACGCACCTCGTTGGTCGCCGACGAGACCACCTCTGCTAACTCGGTCCATATCCTTTGGTAGGCCTTTGGGGTGGGCTCCCCACACCCTCCCTGTGTCAAATCACCTCAGCGTAACTCGACCTCCTGCAGGAGGGAGGCATTTGCCTCGTCCGAAAACCTCCTGGCTCTTTTGCGGGCTCCAATGTGCTCCTCTCCCACCTCCCTGATCTCTCCAGCGTCAGTCTCCACAGTGTGCTGTGATGCCTCCTCCCCTCCCTCCATTATAAGGCAAATTCGGTCAAATATGTGGCTGGTAATAGCTACTTTTTGTTTGACTACTTGCTGTGAAGCTCTCAAGTCTCCCCCCTTCCTCCCAAAGCAGCCAAACCCCACCCAGACTCGCCTTCAGTCCCTCTGAGCTCCCTCTCTCTCTGTCTCCTCTTCTATGCATGTCATGGTGACCCTTGACCTCCAGAATCGCAGGAATCGAGCGTTGCCATGCCGTGGCTAAGGACAGCCACACTTTATGGCAGAAGGTCTGAAAAATTTAATGCTGCCGCCCATTTGATATCACTTTGCGTAACGTCCATTTTCAAAAATGTAAACTAGGTGTAATGTAAGCCGGCGATCTGAAAACCCTTCTTTACCGCCCACACCAGAAATAACACCCATTTTTGGGTGATAACCACACACATCTTGTAGCCCCATATTCCTGCTTTTTCCCCATATCCCTTGATGCCTTTTGTTTCTAGAAATCTATCTATCTCCCTCTTAAATATATTCAGTAACTTGGTCTCCACAGCCTTCTGTGGTCGAGAATTCCATAGGTTCACCACCCTCTGAGTGAAAAAAATGTCTCCTCATTTCAGTCCTAAATTTCCTACCCCGTATCCTGAGACTGTGACCCCTTGTTCTAGACTTCCCAACCAGGGGAAACATCCTCCCCGCATCCAGTCTATCCAACCCAGTCAGAATTTTATACGTTTCAATGAGATCCCCTTTCATTCTCCTAAACTCTAGTGAATACAGGCCTAGTCGACCCAATTTCTCCAGAACTATTTCTTTACTAATACTAATTTCTTTCAGTTCCTCATTCTCGCTACACCCTTGGTTCTGCACTATTTCCGGGAGGTTTTTTGTGTCTTCTTCTATGAAGACAGACACAAAGTATTTGTTTAATTGGTCTGCCATTTCCTTATTCCCCATTATGATTTCTCCTGTCTCAGCCTGTAAGGGACCCACACTTACTTTCGCTAATCATTGCATTTTTACATATCTATAGAAGCTTTTACCTTCTGTTTTTATGTCTCTCGCTAGTTTACTCTCATATTCTATTTTCCCTTTCTTTATCAATTTCTTGGTCCTTCTTTGCTGAATTCTAAAATCCTCCCAATCCTCAGGCTTACTGCTCTTTTGGGCAACATTATAAGCCTCTTTCTTTGAGATAATACAATCTTTAACTTCTCTTGTTAGCCACAGTTGGACCACTTTTCCAGTGGGTTTTTGTGCCTTAAAGGAATGTATGTTTGTTGTAAATTATGTATTAATTCTTTAAATGCTAGCCATTGCTTCTCTACCATCATACCTTTTACTGTAATTTCCCAATCTACCATAGCCAACTCGCCCTTCATAACTACCTAGTTTTCCTTGTTTAGATTTAAGACCCTAGTTTCGGATTTAACTAAACCCCTTTCAAATTTAATGTAAAATTCTATCATATTATGGTCATTCTTCCCTAAAGACCTGCAAGCTTATTAATTAACCCTTTCTCATTGCACAATATTAGATCTAAAATAGTCTGTTCTCCAGTTGGTTCCTCAACATACTGATCTAAAAACACATCTTGTATACGCTACATTATTACTGCATATTTGGTTTGCCCAGTCTATATGTAGATTAAATATCCCCGCCCCCAAATTACTGCATTACACTTGTTACATTCACCTCTAATTTCCTGATTTATACTGTGCCCTACATTACCATTACTGTTTGCAGCCTATAAACAACTACCACCAATGTTTTCTGCCTCTTGCTGCTCCATAGCTCCACCCAAATTGATTCTACATCTTGATTTCCCGACCCAAGATCCTTTCTCTCTACTGTCTTTATCCCATCCTTTGTTATCTGGGCTACACTTCCTCCTTTACCATTTTGCCTATTTTTTCTAAAAGTTAAGTATCCTGGAATATTTAGTTCCCAACCATTGTCACTTTGCAACCATGTCTCCGTAATAGCTATTAGATCAAACCTATTTATTTCAATCTGCGCTATTAATTCATCTACTTTGTTGCGAATGTTTCACGCATTCAAACTGCAGTGTTACACCCAGTGTACATTCCTCTATCTACAGTGTTACACCCAGTGTATGTTGTTCTATCGACAGTGTTACACCCAGTGTACATTCCTCTATCTACAGTGTTACACCCAGTGTATGTTGTTCTATCTACAGTGTTACACCCAGTGTACATTCCGCTATCTACAGTGTTACACCCAGTGTACATTCCTCTATCTACAGTGTTACACCCAGTGTATGTTGTTCTATCGACAGTGTTACACCCAGTGTACATTCCTCTATCTACAGTGTTACACCCAGTGTATGTTGTTCTATCTACAGTGTTACACCCAGTGTACATTCCGCTATCTACAGTGTTACACCCAGTGTACATTCCTCTATCTACAGTGTTACACCCAGTGTACATTCCTCTATCTACAGTGTTACACCCAGTGTACATTCCTCTATCTGCAGTGTTACACCCAGTGTACATTCCTCTATCTACAGTGTTACACCCAGTGTACATTCCTCTATCTACAGTGTTACACCCAGTGTACATTCCTCTATCTACAGTGTTACACCCAGTGTACATTCCTCTATCTACAGTGTTACACCCAGTGTACATTCCTCTATCTACAGTGTTACACCCAGTGTACATTCCTCTATCTACAGTGTTACACCCAGTGTACATTCCTCTATCTACAGTGTTACACCCAGTGTACATTCCTCTATCTACAGTGTTACACCCAGTGTACATTCCTCTATCTACAGTGTTACACCCAGTGTACATTCCGCTATCTACAGTGTTACACCCAGTGTACATTCCTCTATCTACAGTGTTACACCCAGTGTACATTCCTCTATCTACAGTGTTACACCCAGTGTACATTCCTCTATCTACAGTGTTACACCCAGTGTACATTCCTCTATCTACAGTGTTACACCCAGTGTACATTCCTCTATCTACAGTGTTACACCCAGTGTACATTCCTCTATCTACAGTGTTACACCCAGTGTACATTCCTCTATCTACAGTGTTACACCCAGTGTATGTTCCTCTATCTACAGTGTTACACCCAGTGTATGTTGTTCTATCTACAATGTGTGACCCTTGTACATTCCTTCATTAAACCTGGAAAGTGGCAGCAAACTGCTACAAAAGGAGCAAGAAGTAGAGCCCTGTCAAAGTCTAAAACCTAACTATTCTGAGTCCAGTTAGAATCTCATTAATATCATCAGTAAATCTATCCATTTGTCTGAAATTAATTTCCATCAACTGTTTCTATCAACTGACCAAAATTAGTTTCAACACAGTCCTCGTAATAGTCATTATTCGGTTCTCCCTTAAACCACTTTGTAAAATCCACATGAGTTCAAGGTGCAAGGGTCAAGGATGTCTCGGAGCGGGTGCAGAACATTCTGAAAAGGGAGGGAGAACAGCCAGTTGTCGTGGTGCACATTGGTACCAACAACATAGGTAAAAAAAAGGGATGAGGTCCTACGAAACGATTTAAGGAGCTAGGAGCTAAATTAAAAAGTAGGACCTCAAAAGTAGTAATCTCGGGATTGCTACCAGTACCACGTGCTAGTCAGAGTAGGAATCGCAGGATAGCGCAGATGAATACGTGGCTTGAGCAGTGGTGCAGCAGGGAGGGATTCAAATTCCTGGGGCATTGGAATCGGTTCTGGGGGAGGTGGGACCAGTACAAACCGGACGGTCTGCACCTGGGCAGGACCGGAACCAATGTCCTAGGGGGAGTGTTTGCTAGTGCTGTTGGGGAGGAGTTAAACTAATATGGCAGGGGGATGGGAACCAATGCAGGGAGACAGAGGGAAACAAAAAGGAGGCAAAATCAAAAGACAGAAAGGAGATGAGGAAAAGTGGAGGGCAGAGAAACCCAAGGCAAAGAACAAAAAGGGCCACTGTACAGCAAAATTCTAGAAGGACAAAGGGTGTTAAAAAAGCAAGCCTGAAGGCTTTGTGTCTTAATGCAAGGAGTATCCGCAATAAGGTGGATGAATTAACTGTGCAAATAGATGTTAACAAATATGATGTGATTGGGATTACGGAGACGTGGCTCCAGGATGATCAGGGCTGGGAACTCAACATCCAGGGGTATTCAACATTCAGGAAGGATAGAATAAAAGGAAAAACAGGTGGGGTAGCATTGCTGGTTAAAGAGGAGATTAATGCAATAGTTAGGAAAGACATTAGCTTGGATGATGTGGAATCTATATGGGTAGAGCTGCAGAACACCAAAGGGCAAAAAACATTAGTGGGAGTTGTGTACAGACCTCCAAACAGTAGTAGTGATGTTGGGGAGGGCATCAAACATGAAATTAGGGGTGCATGCAATAAAGGTGCAGCAGTTATAATGGGTGACTTTAATATGCACATAGATTGGGCTAGCCAAACTGGAAGCAATACGGTGAAGGAGGATTTCCTGGAGTGCATGGGATGGTTTTCTAGACCAATATGTCGAGGAACCAACTAGGGGGGAGGCCATCTTAGACTGGGTGTTGTGTAATGAGAGAGGATTAATTAGCAATCTCATTGTGCGAGGCCCCTTGGGGAAGAGTGACCATAATATGGTGGAATTCTGCATTAGGATGGAGAATGAAACAGTTAATTCAGAGACCATGGTCCAGAACTTAAAGAAGGGTAACTTTGAAGGTATGAGGCGTGAATTGGCTAGGATAGATTGGCGAATGATACTTAAGGGGTTGACTGTGGATGGGCAATGGCAGACATTTAGAGACCGCATGGATGAACTACAACAATTGTACATTCCTGTCTGGCGTAAAAATAAAAAAGGGAAGGTGGCTCAACCGTGGCTATCTAGGGAAATCAGGGATAGTATTAAAACCAAGGAAGTGGCATACAAATTGGCCAGAAATAGCAGTGAACCTGGGGACTGGGATAAATTTAGAACTCAGCAGAGGAGGACAAAGGGTTTGATTAGGGCAGGGAAAATGGAGTACGAGAAGAAGCTTGGAGGGAACATTAAGGCGGATTGCAAAAGTTTCTATAGGTATGTAAAGAGAAAAAGGTTAGTAAAGACAAACGTAGGTCCCCTGCAATCAGAATCAGGGGAAGTCATAACGGGGAACAAAGAAATGGCAGACCAATTGAACAAGTACTTTGGTTCGGTATTCACTAAGGAGGACACAAACAACCTTCCGGATATAAAAGGGGTCAGAGGGTCTAGTAAGGAGGAGGAACTGAGGGAAATCTTTATTAGTCGGGAAATTGTGTTGGGGAAATTGATGGGATTGAAGGCCGATAAATCCCCAGGGCCTGATGGACTGCATCCCAGAGTACTTAAGGAGGTGGCCTTGGAAATAGCGGATGCATTGACAGTCATTTTCCAACATTCCATTGACTCTGGATCAGTTCCTATCGAGTGGAGGGTAGCCAATGTAACCCCACTTTTAAAAAAAGGAGGGAGAGAGATAACAGGGAATTATAGACCGGTCAGCCTGACCTCAGTAGTGGGTAAAATGATGGAATCAATTTATTAAGGATGCCATAGCAGCGCATTTGGAAAATGGTGACATGATAGGTCCAAGTCAGCATGGATTTGTGAAAGGGAAATCATGCTTGACAAATCTTCTGGAATTTTTTGAGGATGTTTCCAGTAAAGTGGACAAAGGAGAACCAGTTGATGTGGTATATTTGGACTTTCAGAAAACTTTCGACAAGGGCCCACACGAGATTAATGTACAAAGTTAAAGCACATGAGATTGGGGGTAGTGTGCTGACGTGGATTGAGAACTGGTTGTCAGACAGGAAACAAAGAGTAGGAGTAAATGGGTACTTTTCAGAATGGCAGGCAGTGACTAGTGGGGTACTGCAAGGTTCTGTGCTGGGGCCCCAGCTGTTTACATTGTACATTAATGATTTAGACGAGGGGATTAAATGTAGTATCTCCAAATTTGCGGATGACACTAAGTTGGGTGGCAGTGTGAGCTGCGAGGAGGATGCTATGAGGCTGCAGAGCGACTTGGATAGGTTAGGTGAGTGGGCAAATGCATGGCAGATGAAGTATAATGTGGATAAATGTGAGGTTATCCACTTTGGTGGTAAAAACAGAGAGACAGACTATTATCTGAATGATGACAGATTAGGAAAAGGGGAGGTGCAACGAGACCTGGGTGTCATGGTACATCAGTCATTGAAGGTTGGCATGCAGGTACAGCAGGCGGTTAAGAAAGCAAATGGCATGTTGGCCTTCATAGCGAGGGGATTTGAGTACAGGGGCAGGGAGGTGTTGCTACAGTTGTACAGGGCCTTGGTGAGGCCACACCTGGAGTATTGTGTACAGTTTTGGTCTCCTAACTTGAGGAAGGACATTCTTGCTATTGAGGGAGTGCAGCGAAGATTCACCAGACTGATTCCCGGGATGGTGGGACTGACCTATCAAGAAAGACTGGATCAACTGGGCTTGTATTCACTGGAGTTCAGAAGAATGAGAGGGGACCTCATAGAAACGTTTAAAATTCTGACGGGTTTAGACAGGTTAGATGCAGGAAGAATGTTCCCAATGTTGGGGAAGTCCAGAACCAGGGGTCACAGTCTTAGGATAAGGGGTAAGCCATTTAGGACCGAGATGAGGAGAAACTTCTTCACCCAGAGAGTGGTGAACCTGTGGAATTCTCTACCACAGAAATTAGTTGAGGCCAATTCACTAAATATATTCAAAAGGGAGTTAGATGAAGTCCTTACTACTCGGGGGATCAAGGGGTATGGCGAGAAAGCAGGAAGGGGGTACTGAAGTTGCATGTTCAGCCATGAACTCATTGAATGGCGTTGCAGGCTAGAAGGGCTGAATGGCCTACTCCTGCACCTATTTTCTATGTTTCTATCAGTCCACATATGAGCCCCCTGCTGTGGGGGAGAAATAATGTCATCATTTAAAAATGCATATTTCTGTTACAATAAACAATGAGATATACCAAATGTGATCTAAAAAGTTTAATAAACTGAAAACTAAAAATAATTTGAATTATCTGTTAGATAACATGGTAGGACAGCTGGGGCCCGTCACATGCTCATCCTGGGCCATGTGGGAACTCCAGAACACTTTGAGAGTGCTGGATAACCACATTTACAGGAAGTACCGCCAACTGCTCGTCCTCAAGCTCGAGGTCAGAGTTTCTGAGCTTCAGTGCATACAGGAAGCTGAGACTTTTGTGGATAGCACGTTTCAGGAGATGGTCCCTCCATAGCTACAGAGAGTTCAGGGAGAGAGACGGTGGATGACTAGGGGAACAAGCAGGCTGTGCAGCAATGTGGCACTCACAAACCGGTATTCAGTGTTGCCTACCGGTGAGGGTGATCACACCTCGGAAGAATGAAATCAGAAGCAAATCCACGGCACTGTGGGAGACTCCGCTGTACAGGGGGACACAGTAAAGGGCACAATTGCCGTTGTTATGGGGATTTGATAGTCAGTGAACTTTACAGGCATTCTGCAGCCACAGGTGTGAGTCCCAAATGGTATGTTTCCATCCTAGCGTTAGGGTAAAGGATATAATTGAACGGGTGTACGCCATTCTGCGAGGTGAAGGGGAACAACTGGGAAGGGAACGAACTTGAAAAATCCGGGAAGGGAGCGAGCTGTGGAAAAAGCCGGGAAGTCGGGAAGGGAGTGAGCTCAATAGTACCCTCGATTTTGAAAAAGCAGAAACATCATGCTTCCAGTTGTTGGAGTGCGCAGGACACTTTTGTACAGCCTCCGGTTTGCTGGCAGCAATCACTCCTTTAAACTAATAGGGGGAGGGAGGGGGTCAGGTAAGGATCAATTTATACGTCTGAGAAGAAAATTCAGCGCTGTAGAGCTGATTAGCGATTTAGGTTAAGATCAAGCAGCTTGTGTCAGGAAGAGTTTAACAACATTAATAGGGCATTAGCAACAAGACCACATCAGGGAAAGAAATTAACGTGTTAAAACTAAAGATGCTATATTTGAATGCACGAAGCATTCACAACAAGATAGATGAATTAATGGCACCAATCGAGATAAGTGGGGTTGATGTAGTAGCCATTACTGAGATGTGGTTGCAAGGTGACCAATATTGGGAACTAAATATCCCAAAGTATTCGACTTTCAAAAAAGATAGGCAAAATGGAAAAGGAGGTGGGGTCGCCCTGATAATAAAGGATGAGATAAAGGCAGGAGTGAGAAAGGGTCTCAGCCCAGAAAATCAGGATGTAGATTTAGTGCAGGGGAAGCTAAGAAATAACAAAAGGCAGAAAACACTGGTGGGAGTAATTTATAGGCTCCCTAACAGTAATCATAGTTTTGGACAGAGTAGACATCAGGATATTAGAGGAGCGTGCAATAAGGTTAATGCAATAATCATGGGGGACTTTGACCTTCCTCCAGACTGGGCAAACCAAACCGGCAAAAGTAACTTGGAGGAGAAGTTCACGGAATGCATTCAAGACAGTTTTCTAGAACAATATGTCGACGAACCAACGAGAGAACAGGCTAATTTATATCTAGTATTGTGTAATGAGACAGGGTTAACTTGTAATTAGTAAAAAGGAAGACATTAGCGAAGTAATCATTAAAGAAGAAATAGCGGGACATCTAGATAGGAATAGTGCAATCAAGCAGACGCAGCATGGATTCATGAAGGGGAAATCATGTTTAACTAATTTACTGGAATTCTTTGAGGATATAACGAGCATGGTGGATAGAGGTGTACCGATGGATGTGGTGTATTTAGATTTCCAAAAGGCATTCGATAAGGTGCCACACAAAAGGTTACTGCAGAAGATAGAGGTACGCGGAGTCAGAGGAAATGTATTAGCATGGATCGAGAATTGGCTGGCGAACAGAAAGCAGAGAGTCGGGATAAATGGGTCCTTTTCGGGTTGGGAATCGGTGGTTAGTGGTGTGCCACAGGGATCGGTGCTGGGACCACAACTGTTTACAATATATATGACATGGAAGAGGGGACAGAGTGTAGTGTAACAAAATTTGCAGATTAGTGGGAAAGCGGGTTGTGTAGAGGACACAGAGAGGCTGCAAAGAGATTTGGATAGGTTAAGCGAATGGGCTAAGGTTTGGCAGATGGAATACAATGTCGGAAAGTGTGAAGTCATCCAGCTTGGGGGAAAAAAAACAGTAAAAGGGAATATTATTTGAATGGGGAGAAATTACAACATGCTGAGGTGCAGAGGGACCTGGGGGTCCTCGTGCATGAAACTCTTTTAGAGTCTACCTGCAAAACATAAACATTAAACTGTGCCACCCGACCTGGGTGACACACCAGACATTTACAAGGCCCTTTTTTCCTTTTTTTTGTTTTTTTTTTTTTTGTGTTTTTTGTTTTTTTTTTGTTTTTTTTTTGGGCACTAAAATCACAATTTCCCCGGTGCCCCCTATAAAAGGGAAGGGGACACTAAAAGCACCGGCAATTAAAACAAATTAAACTTTAAAACGTAAAATCAAATTAAAATTTGGTTGCCGGGCGTGATGATGCACTCCAGTCCCTCCGGTGCCCACCTCTCGCGGAAGGCCGCGAGCGTACCGGTGGACACCGCGTGCTCCATCTCCAAGGACACCCTGGACCGGATGTAAGAGCGGAAGAGAGGCAGGCAGTCAGGTTGAACGACCCCCTCGACCGCCCGCTGCCTGGACCGGCTGATGGCACCCTTGGCCGTGCCCAGGAGCAGTCCTACGAGGAGGCCTTCGGACCTACCCGCTCCCCTCCGCACAGGGTGCCCAAAGATCAGGAGAGTGGGACTGAAGTGCAGCCAGAATTTCAGGAGCAGCCCCTTCAAATAGTGGAACAGGGGCTGCAACCTTGTGCACTCCATAAAAACATGGAACACGGACTCCTCCAGACCGCAGAAATTGCAGGCGGCCTGGGAGTCCGTGAACCGGCTTAAAAATTTGTTGCACGGCACTGCTCCGTGCACCACCCTCCAGGCCAAGTCCCCGATGAATAGTGGGAGGACCCCTGCGTAGAGTGCCCTCCATCGGGGACCCCCGCCTCCTCCGGACGGCAAGATGGTACGCCATGGCGTGTCCGGACGGCCGGCGAGGATGGCAAAGTTGAGGGTGTGCAGGAGCAGCCCGTACAGGAAACCCCTCCGCGCGGAACTGAAAGGCACGGAGGGGATTTCCCCGAGGCGGCTCAAGTTGTGAGGCGCCGGCCCCCGAGGGAGGTTCCGGGGTTTGGCGCCGATGAGGAATTCCGTCCGGACGGGGGTCAGTTCGGACGGGATCTCCCCACGTGCTTGAGCCTCCTCGATGCACCTAACGGAGTCAGGGCCCAGAGCTGTTTTTAGCGACTCGATGGCATCGGCCGCGTGGCGGACGTTGGCAGAATTTAGGCGCCGCGCCAGCGTGTCTGGCGCCATCCAGCCCGCTCCTCCGCCATCGAGCAGGTCCCTGACCCTGGTCACCTCACCAGCCACAGCCCTCTCTTCCGACCGCCACATAAAGCCTCGGCCGTGGAGGTACGGATTCCCGAGCAGCGGTTCCTGCAGGACGGCCGCCACTCCAGCCGGCGGAGAGCTGCGCTTAGTGGAGACTTTGTTCCAGACCCTGATGAGTTCCCTGTAAAAGACAGGCAGCTCCCGGAGGGCGGTCCTGGCACCCCCCAAGCTCACAAACAGGAGCTGCGTGTCATAATTGAGGTCGAGCTGCTGGCGGAAGAAATACCTCGCCAGAGCGCACCACCTAGGAGGGGGCTCGACGTAAAGGTATCTCTGCAGGGTCTGAAGACGGAAAGTCGCGAGCTGGGCGCTGACGCACACCAACGACTGACCGCCCTCCTCAAGCGGGAGACTCAAGACCGCGGCAGAGACCCAGTGCTTCCTGTTGTTCCAGAAGAAGTCCACCAGCTTCTTCTGTATCTTGGCGACAAACGCAGGGGGAGGGGTCAAAGTGACCAGCCGGTACCACAGCATTGCGGCCACCAGCTGGTTTATGACTAGCGCTCGACCCCTGTAGGACAGCACTCGGAGCAGTCCTGTCCAGCGCCCTAGGCGAGCGGCGACCTTGGCCTCCAGCTCCTGCCAGTTCGCCGGCCAGGCTCCCTCGTCGGGGCTAAGGTAGACTCCCAGATAGAGGAGATGGGTCGTGCTCCAGGCAAAAGGCCTGAGCTCCTCCGGCAGGGAGTCCACCCGCCACTGACCCACCAGGAGTCCGGAACATTTCTCCCAGTTGATCCTGGCGGAGGACGCGGCCGAGTAAATCTCCTGGCACTCACGCATCCTCCGCAGGTCAGCGGGATCCTCTATCGCGAGGAGCACGTCATCGGCGTAAGCCGAGAGGACGACCTCCACGCCCGGCCCTTGCAGAGCCAGTCCCGTCAACCTCGTCCGCAAGAGGCGCAGGAAAGGCTCCACGCAAACGGCGTATAACTGGCCGGACATGGGGCATCCCTGGCGCACCCCTCTCCTAAAGCGAAGGGGCGCCGTCAAGGACCCGTTAACCTTAATCAGACACTCCGCGGCGGCGTACAAAAGTCGGATCCGGGCGACGAAATGCGTCCCGAACCCGAAAGCGCGCAGAGTTCCGAGCAGATAGTCGTGATCCACCCTGTCGAACGCCTTCTCTTGGTCGAGGGATAGGAAGGCGACCGACAGACCAGCCTCCTGGGAGCAATGGATGAGGTCCCGGACCAGATGGATGTTGTCGTGGATCGTCCGGCCCGGGACCGTGTATGACTGGTCGGGGTGGATCATGTGGTCCAGCACGGCACCAAGGCGAGCAGACATCGCCCTGGCGAAGATTTTGTAGTCCGTGCTGAGGAGGGAGACCGGGCGCCAGTTCTTAAGGAGGCGGAGATCGCCCTTCTTAGGCAGCAGGACGATGACTGCCCTGCGCCAAGAGAGGGGCATCTCCCCGGTCGCCAGACTTTCCCCCAGGACCCGCGCGTAGTCGCTCCCCAGGACGTCCCAGAACGCCCTGTGGAACTCCACGGTCAGCCCGTCCAGCCCCGGGGATTTTCCCCTCGAGAGCCGGGCGAGGGCACCGGTCAGCTCCGCCAGGCTTAGCGGAGCTTCCAGATTTTCGGCGCCCTCCGGGCTGACCTTCGGCAGGTCCTCCCACAAAACTCTACGCGCTTCCTCGCTGGACGGATCCGGAGAGAACAGAGCCCCGTAATATTCACGGACCCTGTTGTTGACGCCCTCCGGATCCGAGACGAGAGAGCCGTCGTCGGCCAGCAGCGTCAAGAGCTGCTTACGGACACTCTGCCTTTTTTCCAGCGAGTAGAAGAAGGGGGAGCCGCGGTCCAGATCCCGCAGGAACCGGATCCGCGACCTCACGAACGCGCCTCGGGACCCGACGAGCTGCAGGTCCTTCAGCGCGGCCTTCTTCGCTTCGTACACCGTCCGCAGGGCCGGGTCCTGGACGACTTGACCGAGACGGGCTTCCAGGTCGAGCACCTCTTTTTCTAGGCGCCCGACTCTGGCCGCCCGCCTCTTGGTCGACCCCCTCGCGTACTCTTGACAGAAGACGCGGACGTGAGCCTTGCCCACGTCCCACCATAGCCTCAAGGAGGGGAAGCCCTCCTCGTGCATGAATCTCAAAAAAAGTTAGTTTGCAGGTGCAGCAGGTAATCAGGAAGGCGAATGGAATGTTGGCCTTCATTGCGAGAGGGATGGAGTACAAAAGCAGGGAGGTCCTGCTGCAACTGTATAGGGTATTGGTAAGGCCGCACCTGGAGTACTGTGTGCAGTTTTGGTCACCTTACTTAAGGAAGGATATACTAGCTTTGGAGGGGGTACAGAGACAATTCACTAGCCTGATTCTGGAGATGAGGGGGTTACCTTATGATGATAGATTGAGTAGACTGGGTCTTTACTCGGAGTTCAGAAGGATGAGGGGTGATCTTATAGAAACATTTAAAATCATGAAAGGGATCAACAAGATAGAGGCAGAGAGGTTGTTTCCACTGGTAGGGGAGACTAGAACTAGGGGGCACAGCCTCAAAATACGGGGGAGCCAATTTAAAACCGAGTTGAGAAGGAATTTCTTCTTCCAGAGGGTTGTGTATCTGGAATTCTCTGCCCAAGGAAGCAGTTGAGGCTAGCTCATTGAATGTATTCAAATCACAGATAGATAGATTTTTAACCAATAAGGGAATTAAGGGTTACGGGGAGTGGGTGGGTAAGTGGAGCTGAGTCCACGGCCAGATCAGCCATGATCTTGTTAAATGGCAGAGCAGGCTCGAGGGGCTAGATGGCCTACTCCTGTTCCTAATTCTTATGTTCTTATGTTGTTAATCACGTGTCAATTAGAGGCAGGGACACGAGAAATTATAATGGGGAGAAAGGAAATGATAGCGATGTTGAACAGATACTTTGTATCACATTAGAAGACACAAAGAACACAACAGAAATAGTGTCCTTGTGGGAAACCAAGGGTCTAATGGGAGTGAGGAACTTAAAGCAATTAATATTAATAAATAAAAAATACTAGAGAAACTAATGGGAAAAAAGTCGACAAATCTTCTGGACCTGATGGCCTACATCCTGGTGTTAGATTTGGATATAGTGGGTGTGTTGTTTTTGGTCTTTCAAAATGACCTAGATTCTAGAACAGTTCCTGTAGTTTGGAAGGTAGCAACTGTAACCCGACTGTTCAAGAAAGGAGGGAGAGAGAATAGAGAGAACTGTAGACCAGTCAGCCTGACATCAGTGGTAAGGAAAATGTTAGAATCGAGCATTAAGGACGTGGTAACAGGGCATTTGAAAAAATCAAAATATGATTTGGCAGAGTCAACATGGTTTTATGAAAAGAAAATCATGTTTGACAAATCTACTGACAAGGTTTTGAGAGTGTAATTCACAGGGTAGATAAGAGGAAACCAGTGGATGTAGTATATTTGGATTTTCAAAAGGCAGTCGATATGGTGCCACACAAGAGGTTGCTACACAAGATATAGGATTAGGGTAATATATTAGCCTGGATTGAAGAATGGTTAATGGACAGAAAACAGAGAGTAGGAATAAACAGATTATTTCCAGATTGACAGGTTGTAACTAGTGAGGTGCAACAAGGATCAGTGCTTGGTCCTCAGCGACATACAATCTGTAACAATGATGTAGATGAGGGGACCGAGTGTAATATATCCAAGTTTGCTGACCATACAAAGCTCGGTGGGAAAGTGAGATGTGAGAAGGGCACAAACAGGCTGCAAAGGGATATGCACTGGTTAAGTGATTTGGCAAGAAGGTGGCAGATGGAGTATAATGTGGGGAAGTGTGAAATTATCCACATCAGTAAGAAGAATGGAAAAACAGATTATTTTTTAAAGGTGGGTGACCAATATCTGTTGGTATTCACAGGGAATTAGGGATCCTTGTATAAGAATCACAGAAAGTTAACATGCAGGTACAGCAAGCAATTAGGAAGGCAAATGGTACGTTAGCATTTATTGCAAGGGCATTGCAGTATAAGAGTAAGGAAGTCTTTCTGCAGCTAGAGTACTGGGTACAGTTCTGGACTTACCTAAGGAAGATACTTAATCTGTCTCTACTTATCTGTAGAATAACTCCACGAGACCTAGTGCTGTGCTTGAACTGCTGTGACCTTAGTCTCTTTATTGTAACTGCAGAGTGCCTTCACCGTGTGGTGAATAGCCTTTTATACAGCTCCTGCCTGGACCTCTCACAGTTGCACCCTCTATGGTACCAGCATAGTATAGACACAGAGTATATATATGACAACATCCTCCCCCCCCCCCCACCCTATGCATTCTCCCAAAGTCTTTGATGCGAGTTAGTTACAGGTTGAGGCGATCCGGAACTCTGCACTCCCTGGTTGATCATCTGAGTGTTACTTCTGGCATGGGTGAGTTGGTTGGGCAACTGCTGTCTTGCAGCGCTGTTGGTCTGACTGGACTCTTGAAGATGGTGGGATCATCCTCATGGTTGGCAGCTAGGTCTGTGCTGATTGGATGTGTGTAGATGGATCGCTGGAGGTAAGGTCCTCTCCCGATAGTTAATGGTTACCTGTAAATCGCAATTTGGTCCGGTCCAAATGCTTTCTGCACATTTGTCCATTAAGCAGTTTGACAACAAACACTCTATTCACCATCTTGGCTAAAACAGTGCCAGTGACCCATTTGGGGCCATGACCATGATTCAGCACAAACACCGGGTCGTTTACAGTGATGTCGCGTGATACAGCTGCACAATCATGGTACATGTTTTGCTGATAACGCCTGGTTTCCACCTGATCGTTGAGGTCAGGGTGGACTAAGGAGAGCCTGGTTTTGAGTGCACGTTTCATTAGTAACTCCGCAGGGAGGACCCCGGTAAGCGAGTGGGGTCGTGTCCTGTAATTGATCAGCACCCAGGATAGGCGGGTTTGTAAGGAGCCTTCCGTGACGCGTTTCAAGCTCTGCTTTATGGTTTGGACTGCCCGCTCTGCTTGGCCGTTGGATGCGGGCTTGAACGGGGCAGACCTGACATGCTTGATGCAATTGCAGGTCTTGAATTCATTGAATTCCGAGCTGGTGAAACACAGACCATTGTTGCTGACCAGAATGTCGGGCAAGCCATGGGTGGCAAACATGGCCCTGAGGCTTTCAATGGTGGCGGTGGACATGCTGGATGCCATTATTACACATTCATTGGCCATGGACTTGTGCCAAAACAATTCAGTGACACCTCCTTCCCCCAGTGCACATTAAACATGGTGCCACTGCTTCACCACAAGAGCACATAAAAAAAGAGCAGGAGTAGGCCGTTTGACCCCTCGAGCCTGCTCCGCCATTTAATATCATGGCTGATCTGATCATGGACTCAGTTCCACTTCCCTGCCCACTCCCCATAACCCTTTATTCCCTTTATCGCTCAAAATCTGTCTATCTCCGCCTTAAATGTATGCAATGACCCAGCCTCCACAGCTCTCTGAGGCAGCGAATTCCACAGATTTACAACCCTCTAAGAGAAGAAATTCCTCCTCATCTCAGTTTTAAATGGGCGGCTCCTTATTCTGAGACTATGTCCCCTAGTTTTAGTTTCCCCTATGAATGGAAATATCCTCTCTGCATCCAACTTGTTGAGCCCCCTCATTATCTTATATGTTTCGATAAGATCACCTCTCATTCTTCTGAACTCCAATGAGTATAGACCCAACCTACTCAACCTATCTTCATAAATCAACCCCCTCACCAGTAATGCAAACTCTCATGAATTAATCGCGAGACGTGATTTTTAATGAAAATTTACCCCAACTCGCGAAGGGTGATACTAACGGGTAGGATTTAAAAAACTTTTTTGTAAACCATTTTCAGATGCAGTAATATAGTTTTTGTAAAGAGTTGTAAGCTGTGAGCGATTAAATAAAGCCACAAATGAGGTTTATAAACCAAAACACATCAACTCATGATTACTTATCAAATCTCATCATTTTAAAGATTTTTTCTCATGATTTATGAGATGATGGTTGGCATTACTGAAATCTTCAATAAACAAATGATTGTTCTAGATTTTAATTCTCCACTCATAGATTGGGATAGGGAGTAAATGGAGAAAAGGGATATGCATTCATAACATGTGTGTAGGACCACTTGTAAGAGCAATATGGCTGTTTGCAAGGAGAGGCATTGCTGGTTCGAGTTGTAAGAAAATACATCAGGTTTAATGTGGGCAGACATCTCAAGAGTAGTGTGATATCTTCTTTACGACATCATAAACACACATACTACAAGATGGCTCCAATACATCAGGTGAGGGGACGGTTCTGGACTTGGTTTTGGGAATGAAGAGAGGCAGGTGGAAGGAGTATCAGTGGGAGAGCATTTTGATGCAAGTGATCTAATTCAATAAGATTTAGGGTAGTTATGGAAAAGGAAAAAGGGGCACCAGGAATAAAAGTTCTCAATTGGGGTAAAACCAATTTTGCTGAGCTGGGATTTGGGCAAAGTGGACTGGAAATGGCTACTTGATGGTAACTCAGTGTCAGAGGCTTTGACACCGTTAACCGCGAGGGTCTATGGAACGTCCTCCTCCGTTTCGGCTGCCCCCAAAAATTTGTTGTCGTCCTCCACGACGACATGCAAGCCGCGATCCTGACCAACGGATCCACCACAGACCCAATCCCTGTCCGGACCAGGGTCAAGCAGGGCTGCGTCATCGCGCCAACCCTCTTCTCGATCTTCCTTGCTGCCATGCTCCACCTCACACTCAACAAGCCCCCGCTGGAGTGGAACTAAACTACAGAACCAGTGGGAACCTGTTCAACCTTCGTCGTTTACAGGCCAGATCCAAGACCGTCTCATCCTCTGTTGTCGAGCTATAGTACGCAAACGACGCTTGCGTCTGCGCACATTCAGAGGCTGAACTCCAAGTCATCGTCAACATCTTCACCAAGGCATACGAAAGCATGGGCCTTACACTAAACATTCATAAGACAAATGTCCTTCACCAACCTGACCCCGCCACACAGCACTACCCCCAGTCATCAAGATCCCTGGACAAGGTGGACCATTTTCCATACCTCGAGAGCCTATTATCAGCAAGGGCAGACATCACTGACTAGGTTCAACACCGCCTCCAGTGCGCCAGCGCAGTCTTCGGCCACCTAAGGAAGAGAATGTTCGAAGATCAGGCCCTCAAATCTGGCAGCAAGCTTATGGTCTACAGGGCTGTAGTGATCCCCACCCTCCTGTATGACTCAGAGACGTGGACCATATACAGTAGACACCTCAAATTGCTGGAAAAATACCACCAGCGTCGTCGCTGCAAGATCCTGCAAATCCCCTGGTAGGACAGACGCACCAACGTTAGTGTCCTCGATCAGGCCCCAGCATTGAAGCACTGATCACACTCAACCAGCTCCGTTGGGCGGGCCACATTGTTCACATGCCTGACACGAGACTCCCAAAGCAAGCGCTCTACTCGGAACACATACACGGCAAGCGAGACCCCGGTGGGCAGAGGAAACATTTCAAGGACACCTAAAATGCATCCCCACCAACATCTGGGAGTCCCTGGCCAAAGACCGCCCTAAGTGGAGGAAGAGCATCTGGGAAGGCGCTGAGCACCTCGTGTCTCATTGCCGAGAGCATGTAGAAAACAAACACAGGCAGCGGAAGGAGCGTGCGGCAAACCAGATTCCCCACCCACCCTTTCCTCCGACTGTCTATCCCACCTGTGACAGAGACTGTAGTTTTCGTATTGGACTCTTACATCACCTAAGAACTCACTTTGAGTGGAAACAATTCTTCCTCGATTTTGAGGAACTGCCTATGATGATGAGTGTCAGAGCAGTGGGAGGCATTCAAGGAGGAGTTTCTGAGGTACAGAGCAAGTATGTTCCCTTAAAAAAGGTGGGGCTAACAAATCTAGAGCCCCCTGGATGTCAAGAGACATACATACAGGGCAAAAAAAAAGAAAAAAAGGGAAGCTTATGACAGATACCAAGAACTCAACACTGCAGAAACACTAGAGTAGGGGTGCAATTAAAAAAAGATCAGGAAAGCAAAGAGAGAGCATGAAAGAATGCTGGCAAGTAAAATCAGGGGAAACCCAAAGATGTTTTATAAATACATTAAGAGCAAGAAGATAACTAGAGAAAGAGTAGGGCCTATTTGAGACCGTAAAGGAAAAGTGTGTGTGAAGGCAGAAGATGTGGGTAGGATTCTTAATGATTAATTTGCATCAGTTTTCACAAAAGAGAGGGGCGATGCAGACTTTGCAATGAGGGAGGAGTGTGAAATATTAGGCAAGATAAACATAGAAAGAGAGCAAGTATTAAGGGACTGAGCAGCTTTGAACGTGCATAAATCCCCAGGCCCAGATGAAATGTATCCCAGGCTGTTGAGAGAAGCAAAAGAGGAAATAGCAGAGGCTCTGACCATCATTTTCCAATCCTCTCTGGCTTCAGGTGTGGCACCAGAGGACTACTAATGTTGTACTTTTGTATAAAAAGGGAGAAAGGGTTAGACCGAGTAATTACAGGTCAGCCAGCTTAACCTCAATGGTGGGAAAATTATTGGAAAAAATCCTGAGAGACAGGATAAATCTACATTTGGAAAGACACAGATTAATCAAGGACAGTCAGCATTGATTTGTTACGGGAAAGTCGTGTCTGAATAACCTGATTTAATTTTTAGAGAGGAAACCAGGAGGGTCGATGAGGGCAGTGCGTACGATTTTAGCAAAGCTTTTGATAAGGTCCCTCATGGCAGACTGGTCATAAAAGTAATAGCCCTTGAGATCCAGGGCAAAATGGCAAGTTGGATCCAAAATTAGCTTGGAGCAGGAAGCAAAGGGTAATTGTTGATGGGTGTTTTTGTGACTGGAAGGCTGTATCCAGGGAGGTTCCGCAGGGCTCAGCACTGGGTCCTTTGCTTTTTGTGGTATATCAATGACTTGGACTTAAATGTTGGGGGCATGATTAAGAAGTTTGCAGATGACACTAAAATAGGCTGTGTGGTTGATAATGAAGAAGAAAGCTGCAGACTGCAGGAAGTTATCAATGTACTGGTCAGGTGGGCAGAACAGTGGCAAACGGAATTCAATCCGGAGAAGTGTGAGGTAATGCATTTGGGGAGGTCAACCAAGGCAAGGGAATACACATTAAATGGCACAACACTGAAAAGTGTAGAGGAACAAAGGGAATTGAGTGCAGGTCCACAGATCCGTGAAGAAGCAGGCCAGGTAGATAAGGTGGTTAAGAAGGCAGATAGAATACTTGCCTTTATTAGTCGAGGCATGGATTTCAAGAGCAAGGACATTATGCTTGAACTATATAAAACACTGGTTAGGCCACAGCTGGAGTACTGTGTGCTGTTCTGGTGACCACATTACAGGAAAGATGTGATTGCACTGAAAAGGGTAGAGAGGAGATTTACAAGAATGTTGCCTCGACTGGAGAATTTTGGCTATGAGGAAAGATTGGAGATGCTAGGTCTGTTTTGGCTAAGGGGAGTCCTGATTGAGGTGTATAAAATTATGAGCGGCCTGGATAGAAAGGACCTGCTTCCCTCGGCAGAGGGGTCAACAACTAGGGGGCATAGATTTAAAGCAATTGGGGAAGTTTTAGAGGAGATTATGAGGGGAAATTTCTTCACTGAGAGGATGATGGGGGTCTGGAACTCACTGCCTGAAAGGGTGGTAGAGGCAGGAACCCTCACCACATTTAAAAAATACTTGAAGGTGCACTTAAAGTGCCGTAACCTATAGGGCTATGAACCTATAGGGCTATGGACCAAGAGCTGGAAAGTGGGAATAGGCTGGATAGCTCTTGATCGGCTGCCGCGGACACGATGGGCCGAAATGGCCTCCTTCCGTGCTGTAAATTTCTATAATTCTATGATTTTTATTGTATTTACAGCAGCAGTTGCATTACCACAGTAGTCCACTAGGTGGAGCTATATTACACTTCTCCCTCTTTAATGAAGAAGTAATTATAACAACATAATGGTCATACATAACGTGCATGGTTATACACAACAAAAGATACGGACTTATTTTGACGTATTTACAAATCAAATGTAACCATTTGTTTTCTGTTTAGAAGAGGATGCCTTTGCAATCGAACAGAACCTTCCAAATATGGTGTCAAACTTAGACTCATTTTCGGCCGAGCCCGAGGAGAGATTTCCTCCAAGGGAAACCCTTGATCTACATTTTGACTCTCTACACCTTCAAACTGTTTGACTGCCTGACTCGGACTCAGACTTAAATTAACGGACAGAAAACAGAGTAGGAATAAACAGGTTATTTTCGGGTTGGCAGGCTGTAACTAATGGGGTGCACAAGGATCGGTGCTTGGGCCCAAGCTATTCACAATCCATATTAATGATTTAGATGAGGGGACCAAATGTAATATATCCGAAGTTTACTGATGACACAAACCTAGGTACGAATGTAAGCTGCGAGGAGGATGCAAAGAGACTTCAAGGGGATATAGACAGGCTAAGTGAGTGAGCATGAACATGACAAACTGTATATAATGTGGAGAAATGTGAAGTTATCCACTTTGGTAGGAAAAATAGAAAAGCCGTGTAGTTTTTTTTTTAAATGGTGAGAGATTGGGACATGTTGGTGTTCAGAGGGACCTGGGTGTCCTTGTACAGGAATCACGGAAAGTTAACATGCAGGTACAACAAGCAATTAAGAAAGCAAATGGTATGTTGGCCTTTATTACAAGAGGATTTGAGTAAAAGAGTAAAGACGTCTTACTGCAATTATATAGGGCCCTGGCGAGATTGCCCCTGGAATATTGTGTACCGTTTTGGACTCCTTACCTAAGAAAGGATAGACTTGACATTGTGGGAGTGCAACAAAGGTTCACCAGACTGATTTCTGGAATGGTGGGATTGTCCTATGAGGAGAGATGGAGTAGACTAGGCCTATATTCTCTGGAGTTTAGAAGAATGAGAGGTGATCTCATTGAAACATTCTGACAGGGCTTGACAGTGTTGATACAGGGAGGATATTTCATTTGGCTGGAGAATCTCGAACCAGAGGTCACGGAATAAGGGGTCGGCCATTTAGGATTGAGATGGGGAAAAATGTCTTCACTCAGTGGGTGGTGAATCTTTGGCATTCACTACCCCATGGGGCCGTGGAGGATCAGTCATTGAATATATTCAAGAGAGAGATTGATAGATTTTTGGATATTAAGAAAATCAAGGGATATGGGAATAGTGCAGGAATGTGGAGTTGAGGTACAAGATTAGCCATGATCGTAATGAATGGTGGAGCAGGTTCTAGGGGGCAAATGGCCTACTCCTGCTCTTATTTCTTATGTTCTTATATTAAACAAGGAATTCACTAAGTATGTACAAATGAGGATATTGGAGAGGAGGTAAATCCCACCTTTGTTAAAAATGAGATGAGAGATATAAATTAATTAAAGTGTTGAGATGTTAGTTGAGTTAAAGGAGGACAAAGTACCTGATGGAGAAAATAATTAGCAGCAGCCAACATGGATTTCAGAAAGACTGTGCTTCACAAAGCTAATCTTTGAGGAGATATGGTGGATGCGGAAATGCACTGGATGTGTTGCATGTGGACTTTCAGAAAGCTTTTATTAAGACATCAGAGGCCTATTGAAGATGATTGAGGGATATGGTATTAGGTATCAAATTGAGTTTAAAAACTTTTTCAAAAGGAAGAAACAGTAGGAATTAAGGGAAGTCATCATAATCACGTGTTTGCTTGTTTTTCATATTTATTCCTCTTTCCTTTAACCACCTATGCTTAAGTTATTCTTAAATGATGACACTGTCTCTGTTTCAATCACTACACTGGCAGTGAATTCCACACCATCAAAACTGTGTAAAAGGTTTCTCCCACTCTGTCCTAAATCTCTTACATTTATTCTTGTAACTAATGCCCCTCATTCTAGACCTCTTAAATCACTGAAAACAGCCTGTTTGTCTACTTTGTCCCAATCTCAATAATTTTAAACAGCTCTGTCGAATCACTCTGTAATCTCCCCTGTTCCAACGGAAACTGACCCAATGTTTTAGGACGTTATCAAATGCCTTTTGAAAATCCATATACACAAATCACTTTCTTTCATCAATCCACCATTATTTCCTCAAAGAACTTCTATTAAATTTATCAGACATACTCCTTTCCTTATAAATCTACACCGGCTGCCCTTAATTAACCCATGTCTTTTGTATTCTAATCTCTAGATCTTACCAATTACTGATGTCAAGTCAACCCCAGTTCTGACGAAGGGTCATCGACCTGAAACGTTAACTCTGTTTCTCTCTCCACAGATGCTGCCTGACCCGCTGAGTATTTCCAGCTTTTTTTGTTTTTATTTCAGATTTCCAGAATCTGCAGTATTTTGCCTTTGTACTGATGTTGGTCTATTACATTGTTATCCCATTCTCTGTTTTTGAACAGAGATGCTGCATTAGCGATCCATTGGCACAACTTCCAAATCCCAGGTGGTTTAAAGATTGTGGTCAGTTCTCTCCGATATCCCACAGAATTCCAGGATTAAAACCATCAGTAGCCACCACCCTTTCTTCTTCAAGTTTTTTCACAACTAAGTCATTATCTAGTTATCCTATCTAATTGCTCTACCTCCTGTTCTATATTTCCACTATCACACTCAAAGAACGAAGCAAACTACTCATTTAATATCTCCGCATTTCCTTCAACCTCGGAGATTTCCTTCTTGTTTTTGTCACGACAGGTTTTGTTAAAAGTCACACTCAGTGACACCTTAAAGTCAGGCACAATCCAACTCTTCAATCAGCAAACTGTTCTGCCATCTTGGGGAATGGATTTTATAACAATTTAATTTCCACCACAACCACATCACGATGGGGAGAAAGTAACAGCAGAATTTACCTCCCAGCCAGGTCTGTAATCCTACACATCCAGCAGACTGGATCATGTCACTGAGCTCCTGTTACAGGTTGTACAGTGCTGATCGCTCCAGATCACATTCCTACATTTACTGACTGATCATCCATATTTTACCATACAGCAAACAAGCAACAACACTCTGGGTTTAAAACTGTCTAATTTAATCATGTAATGCATTTTTAAAAACTAACAGTAATAAGTGTGCTGTGGTTCTCTCAATGTGCAAGCTAGGCCACATCACAGACATTTTAGTTCATCAATTGCAATTAAAGTCTAACCGCTGGATGGAAGCTTTCACTCTGGTGCAATGCTACTACTGCATCCAACTTAGTGTTTTTGTACAATGGAAGTTTCAAAATGTGACAACAGAAAACAACTGCCGTCCAATGTGGCTGCTCTCTGCTGCTTTCCTTCCAAGGGCTGAGCTGCCTGCAGGTCACTTGTTTGTTCCAGTCAATGTCGGTGCAGCACCACCTGTAGGTCATCAGGCAGGGAGTCGATTATTGTTTCCATGTACATCTCCAGCTTCTCCAGCAAGTCTTCTCTGACAGGGAGCTGGTGGACCCTCGCTTTTATCTGGACAGAAAAATATACTCATTAAATGAGATGAAAAAGCTCTGAAAATATTATTGGACTAAACGGTTTGACTTTCAATACGAAAAGAATTTAGGCATCATAATGAATTTCAAAACACTCAAGACAGAAATTGTAGATGTTCTGCAAAACTATCTGATGGGTGCCACAGATTACGCTCATTTGCTCAACTCTGTGGCTCAATAAAAAAACTATAGAACCAGAGAAGTATACAGCACAGGAGAACATTTTAAAAATTCATTCCAGGATGTGGGCGTCTCTGGCAAGGCCAGCATTTATTGCCCATCACTAATTGCCCTTGAGAAGGTGGTGGTGAGCTACTGCCTTGAGCCACTGCAGTCCTTGTGAAGGTACTCCCACAGTGCTGTTAGGGAGGGAGTTCCAGCATTTTGACCCAACGACGATGAAGGAACGGTGATAGAAACATAGACATAGAAAATAGGTGCAGGAGTAGGCCATTCGGCCCTTCTAGCCTGCACCGCCATTCAATGAGTTCATGGCTGAACATGTAACTTCAGTACCCCATTCCTGCTTTCTCACCATACCCCTTGATTCCCCTAGTAGTAAGGACTTCATCTAACTCCTTTTTGAATATATTTAGTGAATTGGCCTCAACAACTTTCTGTGGTAGAGAATTCCACAGGTTCACCACTCTCTGGGTGAAGAAATTCCTCCTCATCTCGGTCCTAAATGGCTTACCCCTTATCCTTAGACTGTGTCCCCTGGTTCTGGACTTCCCCAACATTGGGAACATTCTTCCTGCATCTAACCTGTCTAACCCCGTCAGAATTTTAAACATTTCTATGAGATCCCCTCTCATTCTTCTGAACTCCAGTGAATACAAGCCCAGTTGATCCAGTCTTTCTTGATAGGTCAGTCCCGCCATCCCGGGAATCAGTCTGGTGAACCTTCGCTGCACTCCCTCAATAGCAAGAATGTCCTTCCTCAGGTTAGGAGATCAAAACTGTACACAATACTCCAGGTGTGGCCTCACCAAGGCCCTGTACAACTGTAGCAACACCTCTCTGCCCCTGTACTCAAATCCCCTCGCTATGAAGGCCAACATGCCATTTGCTTTCTTAACCGCCTGCTGTACCTGCATGCCAACCTTCAATGACTGATGTACCATGACACCCAGGTCTCGTTGCACCTCCCCTTTTCCTAATCTGTCATCATTCAGATAATAGTCTGTCTCTCTGTTTTTACCACCAAAGTAGATAACCTCACATTTATCCACATTATACTTCATCTGCCATGCATTTGCCCACTCACCTAACCTATCCAAGTCGCTCTGCAGCCTCATAGCATCCTCCTCGCAGCTCACACTGCCACCCAACTTAGTGCCATCCGCAAATTTGGAGATACTACATTTAATCCCGTCTAAATCATTAATATACCGTGTAAACAGCTGGGGCCCCAGCACAGAACCTTGCGGTACCCCACTAGTCACTGCCTGCCATTCTGAAAAGTCCCCATTTACTCCTACTCTTTGCTTCCTGTTTGACAACCAGTTCTCAATCCATGTCAGCACACTACCCCCAATCCCATGTGCTTTAACTTTGCACATTAATCTCTTGTGTGGGACCTTGTCGAAAGCCTTCTGAAAGTCCAAATATACCACATCAACTGGTTCTCCCTTGTCCACTCTACTGGAAACATCCTCAAAAAATTACAGAAGATTTGTCAAGCATGATTTCCCTTTCACAAATCCATGCTGACTTGGACCTATCATATCACCTCTTTCCAAATGCACTGCTATGACATCCTTAATATTTCCAAGTCAGGATGGCGTGTAACTTGGAGGGGAACTCGTAGTTGATGCTGTTCCCATGCACCTGATGCCCTTGTCCTCCTAGGTAGTTGAGGCCGCGGATTTGAGAGGTGCTGCTAAAGGAGATGTGGTGAGTTGCTGCAGTGCATCTTATAGATGGTACACATTGCAGCCACGGTGCACAGGTGGTGGAGGGAATGAATGTTGAAGGCGGTGGAGGGAATGCCAATCAAGCAGGCTGCTTTGTCCTGGATGGTGTCGAGCTGCTCGAGTGTTGTTGGAGCTGCACTCATCCAGGCAAGTGGAGAGTATTCCATCACTCTCCTGACTTGTGCCTTGCAGATGGTGGAAAGGCTTTGGAGTGTCAGGAGGGAAGACTCTCACCATAGAATACCCAGCCTCTGATCTGCTCTTGTTGCCACAGTATTTATATGGCTGGTCTAGTTAAGTTTCTGGTCAACGGTGATGCCCTGGATGTTGATGGTGGGGAATCGGCGATGGTAACGCCATTGAATGTCAAGAGGCGGTGGTTAGACTCTCGCTTGTTGGAGATGGTCATTGCCTGACACTTGTGTGGAGCAAATGTTACTTGGCGCTTATCAGCCCAAGCCTGAATGTCGTCCAGGTCTTGCTGCACACGGGCATGGACTGCTTCATTTTCTGAGGAGTTGCAAATGGAACTGAACACTGTGCAATCATCAGCGAATATCCCCACTTCTGACCTTATAATGGAGGGAAGGTCATTGATGAAGCAGCTGAAGATGGTTGGGCCTAGGATACTGTCCTGAGGAACTCCTATAGCAATGTCCTGGGACTGAGATGATTGACCTCCAACGACCACAGCCAACTGCCTTTGTGATAGATATGACTCCAACCAGTGGAGAGTTTACCCCCGATTCCTATTGATTTCAATTTTACTAGGGCTTCTTGATGCCACACTCGTTCAAATGTTGCTTTGATGTCAACGGCAGTCACTCTCACCTCACCTCTGGAATTCAGCTCTTTTATCCATGTTTGGACCAAATTTTCAATGAGGTCTGGAGCCAAGTGGTCCTGGCAGAACCCAAACTGAGCATCAATGAGCAGGTTATTGGTGAGCTAGTGCCACTTGATAGTACTGTCAACGACACCTTCCATCACTTTGCTGATGATCGAGTGTAGACTGATGGGAGATAATTTGCCGGATTGGATCTGTCCTGCTTTTTGTGGACAGGTCATACCTGGGGGGGGGGGGGGTTTCCACATTGTTGGGTAGATGCCAGTGTTGTAGCTGTACTGGAACAGCTTGGCTAGAGGCACAGATAGTTCTGGAGAACAAGTCTTCAAGCATGACTGCCGCGATGTTGTCGGGGCCCATAGCCTTTGCTGTATCCAGTGCGCTCAGCTGCTTCTTGATATCACATGGAGTGAATTGGATTGGCTGAATTCTGTGATGATGGGGACCTCAGGAGGAGGCCGATATGGATCATCCACTCGGCACTTCTGGCTGAATATGGTTGCAAACGCTTCTTGTCTTTTGCACTTGCCTGCTGGGCTCTACCATCATTGAGGATGGGGAAGTTCATGGAGCACTCTCCTCCTGTTAGTTGTTTAATTGTCCACTACCATTCACGACTGGATATGGCAGGTCTGCAGAGCTTTGATCTTATCTGTTGATTGTGGGATTACTTAGCTCTATAGCATGCTGCTTCCACTGTTTAGCATTCATGTAGCCCAGTGTTGCAGCTTCCCCAGGTTGGCACCTCATTTTTTAGGTATGCCTGGTGTTGCTCCTGGCATGCTCTTCTGCATTCCTCATTGAACCAAGGTTGGTCCCCTGGCTTGATGGTAATAAATAGACTGAATGATATAGAAACATAGAAAATAGGTGCAGGAGCAGGCCATTTAGCCCTTCTAGCCTGCACCGCCATTCAATGAGTTCATGGCTGAACTGAAACTTCAGTACCCCCTTCCTGCTTTCTCGCCATACCCCTTGATCCCCCGAGTAGTAAGGACTTCATCTAACTCCCTTTTGAATATATTTAGTGAATTGGCCCCAACCACTTTCTGTGGTAGAGAATTCCACAGGTTCACCACTCTCTGGGTGAAGAAGTCTCTCCTCATCTCGGTCCTAAATGGCTTACCCCTTATCCTCAGACTGTGACCCCTGGTTCTGGACTTCCCCAACATTGGGAACATTCTTCCTGCATCTAACCTGTCTAAACCCGTCAGAATTTTAAACGTTTCTATGAGGTCCCCTCTCATTCTTCTGAACTCCAGTGAATACAAGCCCAGTTGATCCAGTCTTTCTTGATAGGTCAGTCCCACCATCCCGGGAATCAGTCTGGTGAATCTTCGCTGCACTCCCTCAATAGCAAGAATGTCCTATGCCGGGCCATGAGGTTACAGATTGTGATGGAATTAAATTCTGCTGTTGTTGATGGCCCACAGCGCCTCATGGATGCCCAGTTTTGAACTGCAAGATCTGTTCTGAATCTATCCCATTTAGCACGGTGGTGGTGCCACACAACACGATGGAGGGTGCCCTCAGTGTGAAGACAGGACTTTGTCTCCACAGGGACTGTGCGGCGATCACGGCTACCAATGCTGTCGTGGACAGATGCATCTGCGACAGGTAGATTAGTGAGGACGAAGTCAAGTAGGTTTTTCCCTCGTGCTGGTTTTCTCACCACCTGCCACAGGCCCAGTCTGGCAGCTATGACTTTCAGGATTCGGCCAGCTCGGTCAGTAGTGGTACTACCGAGCCACGTTTGGTGATGGACATTGAAGTCCCCTACCCAGAGTACATTCTGTGCCCTTGCTACCCTCAGTGCTTCTTCCAAGTGGCGTTCAACATGGAGGAGTACTGATTCATTGGCTGAGGGAGGGCGGTCGGTGGTAATCAGCAGGCGGTTTCCTTGCCCATGCTTGACCTGAAGCCATGAGACTTCATGGGGTCTGGAGTCAATGTTGAGGACTCGCACTCTCTCCAGTATACCACTTAATCACCACCTCTGGTGGGTCTGTCCTGCCGGAAGGACAGGACATACCCAGCGATAGTGATGGAGGAGTCTGGGACATTGACTGAAAGATATGATTCTGTGAACATGACTAGTCAAGCAACTCCTCCATCACTATCCCTGGGTATGTCCTGTCCCATCGGCTTTAATTGAAGCACGGGCAAGGAAGCCTCCTGCTGATTACTACCTAACACTCTCCCCCTCCCAATTTTGGCACAAGTACCCAGATGTTTTTGAGGACGACATTGCAGGTCGACTGGGCTGGGCATGCCATTGTCGTGTCCGAAGCCAGTGCCTAGGTCGATTCCAGGTGGTCCATCCGGTGTTCTTCTTATTGGTCTCGTAGTGTTTTGTTACAACTGAGTGGCTTATAGGCCATTTCAGAGGGCAATTAAGAATCAACCACATTGCTGTGGGTCTGGAGTCACATATAGGCCAGAACAGATAAGGACACAAGAAATAGGAGCAGGAGTAGGCCATTTTGCCCCTTGAGCCTGCTCCACCATTCAATAAGATCATGGCTGATCTGATCATGGGCTCAGCTTCACTTCCCTACCTGCTCCCCATAACCCTTTATCGCTCAAAAATCTGTCTATCTCCGCCTTAAATATATTCAATGACCCAGCCTCCACAGCTCTCTGGGGCAGAGAATTCTGTAGATTTACAAACCTCAGAGAAGAACTTCTTCCTTGTCTCAGTTTTAAATGGGCGACTCCTTATTCTTAAACTATTCCCCCATGAGTGGAAACATCCTCTCTGCATCTACCTTATCGAGCCCCTTCATTATCTTACATGTCTCAATAAGATCATCTCTCATCCTTGTGAACCCCAATTAGTACAGGCCCAACCTTTCTTCATAAGTCAACCCCTTCATCTCAGGATTCAACCGAATGAACCTTCTCTGAACTGCAGATTTCCTTCCCCAAAGGGCATTAGTGAACCAGATGAGTTCTTAATGACAATCCAATAGTTTCATTGTCGCCATTACTGATATGAGCTTTTTATTCCAGATTGTATTTAGTTAACAGAATTTAAATGGCAGGATTTGAACTCATGTCTCCAGATTACTAGTCCAGGCTTCTGGATTACTGGATAACATAACCACTGTGCTATCGTTGCCCCTTCTCGAGAGAGCCAGATTACAAAAGGGTGGAAGTTATGTTACATCTGTATAGAGCTCTGGTTAGACCCCACCCGGAATACTGTGTTACGTTCTGGCATGAACCTCAGGAAGGATATATTGGCTTTGAAAGTGGTGCAGTGCAGATTCACCAGAATGATACCAGGGCTTAAAGGGTTAAGTTATGAGGACAGGTTGCATAGATGAGGCTTGTATTCTCTTGAATAAAGAAGATTACTCAAGACGGTCTGCACCTGGGCAGGACCGGAACCAATATCCGAGGGGGAGTGTTTGCTAGTGCTGTTGGGGAGGAGTTAAACTAATATGGCAGGGGGATGGGAACCAATGCAGGGAGACAGAGGGAAACAAAAAGGAGGCAAAAGCAAAAGACAGAAAGGAGATGAGGAAAAGTGGAGGGCAGAGAAACCCAAGGCAAAGAACAAAAAGGGCCATTGTACAGCAAAATTCTAAAAGGACAAAGGGTGTTAAAAAAACAAGCCTGAAGGCTTTGTGTCTTAATGTAAGGAGTATCCGCAATAAGGTGGATGAATTAACTGTGCAAATAGATGTTAACAAATATGATGTGATTGGGATTACGGAGACGTGGCTCCAGGATGATCAGGGCTGGGAACTCAACATCCAGGGGTATTCAACATTCAGGAAAGATAGAATAAAAGGAAAAGGAGGTGGGGTAGCATTGCTGGTTAAGGAGGAAATTAAGGCAATAGTTCGGAAGGACATTAGCTTGGATGATGTGGAATCTATATGGGTAGAGCTGCAGAACACCAAAGGGCAAAAAACGTTAGTGGGAGTTGTGTACAGACCTCCAAACAGTAGTAGTGATGTTGGGGAGGGCATCAAACATGAAATTAGGGGTGCGTGCAATAAAGGTGCAGCAGTTATAATGGGTGACTTTAATATGCACATAGATTGGGCTAACCAAACTGGAAGCAATACGTTGGAGGAGGATTTCCTGGAGTGCATAAGGGATGGTTTTTTAGACCAATATGTCGAGGAACCAACTAGGGGGGAGGCCATCTTAGACTGGGTGTTGTGTAATGAGAGAGGATTAATTAGCAATCTCATTGTGCGAGGCCCCTTGGGGAAGAGTGACCATAATATGGTGGAATTTTGCATTAGGATGGAGAATGAATTCAGAGACCATGGTCCAGAACTTAAAAAAGGGTAACTTTGAAGGTATGAGGCGTGAATTGGCTAGGATAGATTGGCGAATGATACTGAAGGGGTTGACTGTGGATGGGCAATGGCAGACATTTAGAGACCGCATGGATGAACTACAACAATTGTACATTCCTGTCTGGCGTAAAAATAAAAAAGGGAAGGTGGCTCAACCATGGCTATCAAGGGAAATCAGGGATAGTATTAAAGTCAAGGAAGTGGCATACAAATTGGCCAGAAATAGCAGCGAAACCGGGGACTGGGAGAAATTTAGAACTCAGCAGAGGAGGACAAAGGGTTTGATTAGGGCAGGGAAAATGGAGTACGAGAAAAAGCTTGCAGGGAACATTAAGACGGATTGCAAAAGTTTCTATAGATATGTAAAGAGAAAAAAGTTAGTAAAGACAAACGCAGGTCCCCTGCAGTCAGAATCAGGGGAAGTCATAACGGGGAACAAAGAAATGGCAGACCAATTGAACAAGTACTTTGGTTCGGTATTCACTAAGGAGGACACAAACAACCTTCCGGATATAAAAGGGGTCGGAGGGTCTAGTAAGGAGGAGGAACTGAAGGAAATCCTTATTAGTCGGGAAATTGTGTTGGGGAAATTGATGGGATTGAAGGCCGATAAATCCCCAGGGCCTGATGGACTGCATCCCAGAGTACTTAAGGAGGTGGCCTTGGAAATAGTGGATGCATTGACAGTCATTTTCCAACATTCCATTGACTCTGGATCAGTTCCTATGGAGTGGAGGGTAGTCAATGTAACCCCACTTTTTAAAAAAAGGAGGGAGAGAGATAACAGGGAATTATAGACCGGTCAGCCTGACATCGGTAGTGGGTAAAATGATGGAATCAATTATTAAGAATGTCATAGCAGTGCATTTGGAAAGAGGTGATATGATAGGTCCAAGTCAGCATGGATTTGTGAAAGGGAAATCATGCTTGACAAATCTTCTGTAATTTTTTGAGGATGTTTCCAGTAGAGTGGACAAGGGAGAACCAGTTGATGTGGTATATTTGGACTTTCAGAAGGCTTTCGACAAGGTCCCACACAAGAGATTAATGTGCAAAGTTAAAGCACATGGGATTGGGGGTAGTGTGCTGACATGGATTGAGAACTGGTTGTTAAGACGGATTTAGGACCGAGATGAGGAGGAATTTCTTCACCCAGAGAGTGGTGAACCTGTGGAATTCTCTACCACAGAAAGTTGTTGAGGCCAATTCACTAAATATATTCAAAAAGGAGTTAGATGAAGTCCTTACTACTAGGGGGATCAAGGGGTATGGTGAGAAAGCAGGAGTGGGGTACTGAAGTTGCATGTTCAGCCATGAACTCATTGAATGGCGGTGCAGGCTAGAGGGGACGAATGGCCTACTCCTGCACCTATTTTCTATGTTTCTATGTTTCTATTATGGGGTGATCTAATTGAGGTGTTTGAGATGATTGAAGGATTCAATAGAGTAGAAAGAAACCATTTTCTCTGGGGTGGGGAATCCAGAACAAGGGGGCATAAACTTAAAATTAGAGCTAGGCTGTTCAGAGGTGATGTCAGGAAACACATCTTCACAGCAAGGGTGGTGGAAATCTGGAACTCTCTCCTTGAAAAGTTTCAAAATAGGGATTGATAGATTTTGTTAGGCATGGGCTTAAGGGTGTCGGAACCTAGGCGGGTAGATGGGGTTAAGATACAGATCAGCCATGATCTAATTGAATGGCTGAACAGGCTTGAGGGGATGAATGGCCTACTCTTGTTCCTATGTTCCTAACCCTTTTTGTCTATGGCAGCTTTGTTATAGCAATTTAAAACTAATCTCACTGACTTGCTCGCTCCCATTGACCTGTATCTTCTCTGCTTCAAAAGTTTATCTGCCCATCCCTTAAAAGATGCAATGATCTCTGCCTCAACTATTCCCTTTGGCAAAGCATTTAATGCATTAAACATTTCTGCATAAAGAAATTCCTCCTCAACTCTCTTGTCACTTTCTCATTTTAAATTGGTGACGCCCCATCACTTAATCTCCAACCAGAGGAAATAGTCTTTCTCTATTCACTCTCTTAAAATCTTTCAAAATAAAAATAAAAAGTATTAACACTCCTCTCAGCCTTATCTGCTCCAATGCAAATAGTCCCAGTATCCCAACTTTCTCCTCATAACTATAGTTTTGTATTCTTGATATAATCTTGGTAAATCTACACTATGGATTTAATGTCCTTTCCATAATAGAAATTTACAGCACTGAAGCAGACTATTCAGCCCCTTGAGCCTGTGCCAGCTCATTAAAAGAATTCTCCACTTCGTCCCATTTCCAAACATTTTTACATTTTTCTTTTTCAAATATTTATCCAGTTCCCTTTTAAAAGCCATTATTAGGGCAGATAAAACGGAACCAGTGGATGTAGTATATTTGGATTTCCTAAAGGCATTCAAAAAGGAGCCACATAAAAGGTTGTTGAACAAGATATGGGCTCATGGGGTTGGGGGTAATGTATGAAATGATTGGTTAACAAACAGAAGAGAGAGAGTAGGGATAAACGGGTCATTTTCAGATCGGCAGGCTGTAACAAGTGGGGTTCCGGAAGGTTCAGTGCTTGGGCCTCAGTTATTTACAATCTATATTAACGACTTAGATGAAGGGACCTAGTGCAATGTATCCAAGTTTGCTGATGATACAAAGCTAGATGGAAAAGTAAGATCCGAGGAGGACGCAAATGCCTGCTAAGGGATATAGACAGGTTAAGTGAGTGGGAAATAAGGTGGTAGATGGAGTATAATGTGGGGAAATGTGAGGTTATTCACTTTGGTAGGAAGAATAGAAAAACTGAATATTTTTTAAATGGTGAAAAACGATTAAATATTGGCGTTCAGAGAGATTTGGGAGTCCGAGTACAAGAAACATAGAGTTAGCTTGCAGGTACAGCAAGCAATTAGGAAGGCAAATTGAATGTTGGCCTTTACTGCTAGAGGGTTGGAGTACAAGAGTACTGGGCTTTGGCGAGACCACACCTGGAGTACTGTGCAAAATTTTGGTCTCCTTATTTAAGGAAGGATGTACTGGCAACAAAGGTTCACCAGATTGATTCCGGGGATAAGAGCAGAGATGGAGTAGATTGGGCCTGTACACTCTGGAGTTTAGAAAAATGAGAGGTGATTTCATTGAAACATATAAGATTCTGAGGGGGATTGACAGGGTAGATGCTGAAAGGTTGTTTCCCCTGGCTTGAGAATATAGAACTCGGGCCTTTTACTAGGGTTGTGAATCTTTGGAATTCTCTGCCCCAAAGTGCTGTGGATGTAGTCGTTGAGTATATTAAAGGCTGAGATAGTCAGATTTTTGGACTCCAGAAGAATTAAGGGATGTGGGGATAGGGCAGAAAAGTGGAAGTTGAGGTCAAAGATCAGCCATGATCTTATTGAATGGCGGAGCAGGCTTGAGGGGCTGTATGGCCTACTCCTGCTCCTAATTCTTATGTTCTTATGTATTCTGGTTCCACCACTGTTTCTGCGAGGGCATTTTGTGTCCTAACAATCTGTGTGTAAAACAAATTCACCTACCCTTTCTCTTTATTCTTTTGATCTTAAATTTATGCCCGCTAGTTACTGACCCCTGTGGAAATAGTTTTTCCCTGATTTGCTTCATCAAAACCTTTCATAATTTTGAGCACTTTGTACACTATAATGCTATTTAAAAAATTAAGGATCTTATATATTTTTTTTACAGCTTTATTAACCTGCCCTCCCACAAGAACATAAGACATAGGAGCAGGATTAGGCCATGCAGCCCCTTGAGCCTGCTCCACCATTCAATAAGATTATGGCTGGTCTACATGAACTCGATGGTTCTAGGACTGAATGTATTTGGCTAGAGTTGAGGAACAGAGGGGGAGCTGTTACATTGTTGGGAGTTTGTTTTAAAGAGAACTCCAAACAGTGAGAAGGAGATTAGATGAGCAAATTTTTGGGCAAGTTTCAAAGGTATGTAACAAAAATAGAGTAGTAATATTAAGAGACTTTAATTACCCCAATATAGACTGGGAAAAAACATAGTACTAAAGGTGGGAAGGAAAAGAATTTCTGATGTGTACAGGAGAACTTGCTCGATCAATATGTCTCCAGTCTAACAAGGAAGCAGTGTTGGCTCTTGTTCTGGGAAATGAAGTAGGGCTTGGAATGTGTTACAGTAGGAAATCATCTAGCTAACAGTGACCACAACATAATTAGGTGTAAAGTAATTATGGAAAGCGACCAGAAAATATTGAAGATTAAAAATGCTCAATGACAGGAAGCAAAGGGTGTGGTGGATGGATGATTTTCAGACTGAGACAGTCTGAAAATTTGCAGTGGTGTTCCCAAGGGCCAGTTTTGGAGTCATTAATCTTTGCAATTTTTATAAACGACCTAGACTCAGGTGTAGGGACTCAAGTGCAACATCCCCACTGACACCTGGGAGTCCCTGGCCAAAGACCGCCCCAAGTGCAGGAAGTGCATCTGGGAGGGCGCTGAGCACAGTCTTGTCGCCGAGAGCATGCAGAAACCAAGCGCAGGCAGCAGAAAGAGCGTGTGGCAAACCAGTCCCACCCACCCCTTCCTCCCTCAACGACTATCTGTCCCACCTGTGACAGAGACTGTGGTTCTCGTATTAGACTGTACAGCCACCTAAGAACTCATGTTAAGAGTGGAAGTCTTCCTCGATTCAGAGGGACTGCCTATGATGATGAGACTCAGGTGTAGGGAATAGCATTATAAAGTTTGCAGATAATATGAAACTTGGTAAAGTAGTAGATAGTAATGAGGATAGTTATAGGCTTCAGGATGACAGACAGGATGGTGAAATGGGCAGAAGCATGGCAGATGGAGTTCAATGCGGAGAAGTGTGAAGTGATACACTTTGGGAGGACTATTGTGGAAAGACAGTATACTATAAATGGTAGCTGAGCAGAGAGACCTTGGTGCCCATATAGACAAATTCTTAAAGGTGGCACAGCAAGTTGATACCGTGGTTAAAAAAGCATATGGGTCACTGGGGTTTATAAATAGAGGAATAGAACACAGAAACAAAGAGATCAAGCTAGAACTTTATACCTCACTGGTTAGGCCTCAGCTGGAGTATTGTGGAAAATCTGGGCATCACACTGCAGGAAAGATGTGAAGGCCTGAGAAAGGGTATAGAGGAGGTTTACCAGAATGTTATCTGGGATGAAGGACTTCAGTTATGAAGAGAGGTTGGAAAAGTTAGGACTATTCTCCTTGGAACAGAGAAGGTTAAGAAGTGACCTAATAGAGGTTTTCAAGATGGTGAGGTTTTGTTAGATTAGATTGAGAAAATCTATTTTCTCTGGCGAGTAGGTCAATAACGAGAGGTTAGATTTAAAATCATTGGCAAACGATCTAGAGGTGAGATGAGAATTGTTTTCCACTCAGAGTTGCTGGGATATAGAATGCCTACTTGCAAAGGTGGTGGAAGCTGATGCCATAAATTATTTTAAAAGGGAGTTCGATAGGTACTTGCGGATGATAAACTTACAGGGTTATGGAAGAAAACAGGGATATGGGACTAAGCACAACTGTTCTTTCAAAGAGCCAGCACAGGCACAATGGGGCAAACAGCCTCCTTCCGTGCTGTAGTTTTCTATGATTCTTTGAACTCCCCTTTCTCACCCACCCTCAAAGCCCTTGACTCCCTTAGTGCCCAAAAATCTATCGATCAGTCTTGAATATACTCAATGAGATCACCTCTCATTCTTCTAAACTCCAGAGATTATAGACCCATTCTACTCAATCTCTCCTCATAGGACAGTCCTTTCACCCCAGGAATCAATCTAGTCAACGTTTGTTGCACTCCCTTCTATGGCAAGTATATCCTTCCTGAGGTAAGGAGATCAAGTACTCCCAAGGTCGTCTCACCAAAGCCCGAAATAATTGCAGCACGACTTCCCTAGTCTTATACTTCGATCCGCTTGCAAAAGGCTAACAAACCATTTGCCTTCCTAATTGCTTGCTGTACCTGCATATTATCTTTTTATGATTCTTGTAGAAGAACTGAAAAATCCCTCTAAATACCAAGATTTACTAGTCTCTTTACCGTTCAAAAAATAGTGTTTTTCTATTCTACCAAATTATATGATTTCACATTTCCCCACATTATACTCCATCTGCCACCGTCTTGCCCACTCAACCTCTGCGTCCTCATCACAGCTTAATTTCCCATCTAGCTTTGTACTGTCAGCAAACTTGGATATATTACACTCGGTTCCCTCATCTAAGTCATTGATATAGACTGTAAATAGCTGAGGCCCAAGCACTGATCCTTGCGGCACTCTACAACTGGAGGAATAGTGTGAAATATTAGATTAAATAAACATACTGAGAGAGGAGGTATTAAGGGGTTTAGCAATTTTGAAAGTGGATAAGTCCCCAGGCCCAGATGAAATGTATCCCAGGCTGTTAAGCAAAGCAAAAGAAGAAATAGCATAGGCTTTGACCATCATTTCCCAATCCTCTATGACTTCAAGTGTGGTGCCAGAGGACTGGAAGACTGCTAATGTGGTACCTTTGTTTAAGAAGGGAGAAAGGGATAGACCGAGTAATTACAGGCCAGTCAGCCTAACCTCAGTTGTGGGAAAATTACTGGAAAAAATCCTGAAGGACAGGATAAATCTACATTTAGAAAGACACGGGTTAATCAGGGACAGTCAGCACGGATTTGTTAAGGGAAGGTCGTGTCTGACTAACTTGATTGAATTTTGAGGCGCGGTAACCAGGAGGGTCGATGAGGGCAGTGCGTATGATGTAGTGTATATGGATTTTAGCAAAGCTTTCGATAAGGTTTCACATGGCAGAAAGCAAAAGCTCATGGGATCCAGAGCAAAGTGGCAAGTTGGATCCAAAATTGGCTCAGAGGCAGAAAGCAAAGGGTAATGGCTGATGGATGTTTTTGTGATGGAAGGATGTTTCCAGTGGGGTTCCGCAGGGCTCAGTACTAGGTCCCTTGCTTTTTGTGATATTCATCAATGATCTAGACTTGAATATAGGAGGTGTGATTAAGAGGTTTGCAGATGATACAACAATAGGCTGTGTGGTTGATAATGAAGAATGCTGCAGACTGCAGGAAGATATCAATCAACTGGTCAGGTGGGCAGAACAGTGGCAAATGGAATTTAATCCAGAGAAATGTGAGGTAATGTATTTGGGGAGGGCTAACAAGGAAAGGGAATACACATTAAATGGGAGGACATTGAGAAGTGTAGAGGAACAAAGGGACCTTGGAGTGCATGTCCACAGATCCCTGAAGGTAGCAGGCCAGGTAGAAAAGGTAGTTAAGAAGGCATACGGAATGCTTGCCTTTATTAGTAGAGGTATAGAATATAAGAGCAGGTGGGTTATGCTTGAACTGCATAAAACACTGGTTAGGTCACAGCTGGAGTACTGTGTGCAGTTTTGGTCACCGCATTACAGGAAGGACATGATTGCACTGGAGAGGGTAGAAGAGATTTATGAGGATGTTGCCGGGGGTGGAGAATTTTAGCTATGAGGACAGATTGGATAGGCTGGGTTTGTTTTCCTTGGATCAGAGGAGGCTGAGGGGGGACCTCATTGAGGTATATAAAATTATGAGGGGCCTAGATATAATGGATAGAAAGGGTCTACTTCCCTTAACAGAGGGATCAACAATCAGGGGGCATAAATTTAAAATAATCGGTAGAAGGTTTAAGAGGGGATTTGAGGGGATATTTCTTCACGCAGACGGTTGGGGGGGTCTGGAACTCACTGTCTGAAAGGGTAGTAGAGGCAGAAACTCTCACCATATTTAAAAAGTACTTAGATGTGCACTTGGAAGTGCCGTAACCTGCAGGGTTACGGACCTAGAGCTGAAACGTGGTATTAGGCTGGATAGCCTCTTGTTGGCCGGCGCGGACACAATGGGCCGAAATGGCCTCCTTCCTTGTTGTAAACGTCTATGATTCTATTAAGCTACAACGTGCCAACTCGAAAATTATCCGTTTATTCATACTCTGTTTTCTGACCATTAACCAATCCTCAATCCATGCTAATATAAATGGTGGTGGATAATTAAACAACTAACGGGAGGAGGAGGCTCCATGAATATCCCTATCCTCAATGATGGCGGAGCCCAGCATGTGAGTGCAAAAGACAAGGCTGAAACGCTGGCAACCATCTTGAGCCAGAAGTGCCGAGCAGACGATCCATAGCGGCTTCCTCCTGGGGTCCCCACCATCACAGAAACGGCTGAGCGCACTGGATACAGGAAAGGCTATGGGCCCCCGACAGCATCCCGCTGGTAATGCTGAAGACTTGTGTTCCAAAACTAGCCGTGCCTTTAACAGTACAGCTACAACACTGGCATCTATCCGACAATGTGGAAAACCACCCAGGTATGTCTTGTCCACAAAAAGCAGGACAAATCCAACTTGGCCAATTACCGCCCGATCAGTCTACTCTCAATCATCAGCAAAGTGATGGAAGTTGTCGTCAACAGTGCTATTAAGCGGTACCTACTCACCAATGCCCAGTTTGTGATCTGCCAGGACCACTCGGTTCCAGACCTCATTACAGCCTCGGTCCAAAAATGGGCAAAAGAGCTTAATTCCAGAGGTGAGATGAGAATGAATGCCCGTGACATCAAGACAGCACTTGACTGAGTGAGGCATCAAGGAACCCTAGTAAAACTGAAGTCAATGGGAATCAGGGGGAAAACTCTCCACTGGCTGGAGTCATACCTAGCACAAAAGGAAGATGACTATGGTTGTTGGAGGTCAATCATCACAGCCCCTGGACATTGCTGCATGAGTTCCTCAGGGCAGTGTCCTTGGCCCAACTATCTTCAGCTGCTTCATCAACTGACCTTCCCTCCATCATAAGGTACGAAGTGGGGATGTTCGCTGATGACTGCGGTGTTCAGTGCCATTCGCAACTCCTCATATAATGAAGCATTCCATGCCCGCATGCAGCAAGACCTGGACAACATTCAGTCCTGGGCTGATATGTAGCAAGTAACATTCACGCCACACAAGTGCCAGGCAATAACTATCTCTAACAAATGAGAGTCTAACCATCTCACAATCAATGGCATTACCATCGCCAAACCCTCCACCATCAACATCCTGGGGATCAGAAACGTAACTGGACCAGCCACATAAATACTGTGGCAACAAGAGCAGGTCAGAGGCTGGGTATTCTGTGGCGAGTGTTTCACCTCCCTACTCCCAAAGCCTTTCCACCATCTACAAGGCACAATTCAGGAGTGCGACAGAATACTCTCCACTTGCCTGGATGAGTGCAGCTCCAACAACACTCAAGAAGCTCGACACCATCCATGAGCCCTAATCTTGTGCAACAACCTGTTCTGTGGTACCTTATCTAATGCCTTCTCAAAATCAAAATATACTATATTCATTGGTTCCCCTTTAACTACCCTTTCATTTACACCCTTCAAAAATTCTAATAAATTTGTCAAACATGGTTTCCCTTTCATAAAACTGTGTTGACTGCCGATTCATATGATTTTTTTTTTTTTTAGGTGCCCTGTTACCATGTTCCTAATAATAGATTCTAGTATTTTCCCTTCTACTGATATTAGGCAATTGGTCTATCGTTCCTCGTTTTCTCTCTCCCTTCTTTCTTGAACAGCGGGGTTGCATTTGCTTCCAATACATAGGACCATGTGGTGTGTTGTAGCAGTTTGACACAACTGAGTGGCTTATAGGCCATTTCAGAGGACAGTTAAGAGTCAACCACATTGCTGTGGATCTGGAGTCACATATAGGTCAGACCGGGTAAGGATGGAATATTTCCTTCCCTAAAGGCCACTAGTGAACCATTACTGATACTAGCTTTTTAATCTCAGCTCAGGGTCAAATAGGACGCCAAAGTTGTGAATAGTCTGGTTCAGCTTCAGACAGTGGCCAGGGAGAGGGTGAAATGAGGAGTAGACCATTCAACCTTACTAGCCTGGTCCGCGATTCGATGAGATCGTGGCCAATTTGTATAGCAACACCATTTACCCGCCTTAGCTCCATATCCCTTGGTACTTTTACCTAACAAAAGTCTATCAACCTCAGTCTTGAAAGCTCCAATGTGAAATCCACATTTTGGGAGAGAATTCCAAATTTCTACTACCAACTCTGTGAATTTTTTTCTTCTGATTTCCATTCTGAACGGCTTAGTTCTAATTTTAAGATTATGCCCCCTTGTTCTTGGTTCCTTCACCAGAGGAAATAGTTTCTCTCTATCTACCCGATCGAATCCTTTTAATATTTTAAACACCTCAATTAGATCACCCCTCAACCTTCTATATACAAGGGAATAAAAGCCTAGTCTATGCAACCTGTCCTCATAATTTAATCTTTTAAGCCCCAGTATCATTCTAGTCAATCTGCGCTGAACCCCCTCCAAGGCCAATATACCCCTGGTGTGTGGTGCCCAGAACTGAACGCAGTTCTCCAGATGGGATCGGACCAAGGCTCTGGACAACTGAAGCATCGCTTCCTTCCCTTTGTAATCAAGCCCCCTTGATATAAATGTTAATATTACATTAACCTTTCTGACTGCTTGTTGTACATGTGCACTGGCGTTAAATGATTTGTGTACAGGGACTCTCAAATTTCTTTGCTCCTCTACAGTTCCTATTTTCTCACCATTTAGAAAATAGACCAATGTAATTTTCTTGGGTCCAAACTAGATGACCTCATATTTTCCCACATTGAATTCCATCGTTTTGCCCACTCACTTAATCTATCAGTGTCCCACTGCAACTTGCTGTTGCATTTAATTCAAAGGATAATAAAGTTGTGGGCTAAATTAACAGGGAAGGGAGCAGTAGAAATGGGTTCGTTTTTTGCTGGAGGGAGAAAGAATTGAGGGATACGGTGAGAAGTTGGCTTGATGGTGTTGATCTATGAAAAAGGGATGAGTTTATTTATCCATAATTGCTGGAAAGTTCTATGACAGGATATACAAAGAATGACAATTTTTTTAGCTGACTAAACAGTGTTTCGAATGAAAAGGCTTTGAAGTTATTGATGTTTAAAAAATGTGAGCTCTGTAGGATGCTACAGAGAAAGCAACAAAAGTATAGTTGATGACAAAGCCTAGTAAACTGCTCAGAAATGAGATAACAGGATGATTTCTACTGGAAGAGCAACAGTAAGAGAGCGCCGCCAATGTCGGGATTAAAATAAGTGATTGGTCTGGGAACATTGAATAGGAAAGAGCCTTGGCACAGTCTCTCTGATTCCATTCTACATTTAGTCAACAGATCTATCTTGATGTGTATAAAGGATAAACAAAAGGATTTTTTAATGATTTTCCTTACACTGTGGTGACAACCCATAGCCGTGAACACAGTTCAACTAATAGAGCGAAGTACAAGAGCAAAGGGAAATATTACCAATTTCTCGCGCAGTTTTAAAACCAGGTCCACAATTTCCACTTCAGACTTTTCTCGAACCCACATCAACAGATCCTAGAAAAAAGGATAATATAAAACACAAAGAGATTTTCACTATTCAAGTAAGTAACTGAGCTAAATGCACCTAAATTCTAAACAAACTCCTAAATTCGGTTTATTTCTACAGCTGTAATTGTTTTTGATATCATGTTATACTGGTCTTGTTTTGACAGGTTTGTTCATTAGTTTGAGTGTTTTATATGAGCAGTTTACTAGATCCGTTGGTATAGAATGGTGTTTTAATAGCTCATTCACTGGATCACTGCTCTTTTTGATATATATTAATGACCTGGACTTCGGTATACAGGGCACAATTTCACAGTTAGCGGATGACATGAAACTCAGAAATGTATTAAATAATGAGGAGAATAGTAACAGACTTCAGCAGGACATAGACAATTAATACTGAGAAGTATGAAGTGATGCATTTTGGAAGGAAGAATGAGGAGAGGCAATATAAACTAAATGGTACCATTTTAAAGGGGGTGCAGGAAAAGAGACACCCAGGGTGTACGTACATGTCTCTGAAGGTGACAGGATAAGTTCAGATGGCTGTTAAAAAACGCATGCAGGATCCTTGGCTTTATAAATAGAGGCATAGAGTACAAAAGCAAGGAAATATGCTAAACCTTTATAAATCATTGGTTAAGCCTCAGCTGGAGTATTATGTTCAATTCTGGGCATCACAGTTTAGGAAGGATGCCAAGGCTTTGGAGAGGATGCCGAGGAGATTTACTAGCATGGTACCAGGAATGAGGGACTTCAGTTATGTGGAAAGACTAGAGAAGCTGGGATTGATTGCCTTAGAGCAGAGAAGGTTAGGAGGAGATTTAACAGAGGTGTTCACAATTAAGACAGGTTTTGATAGATTGGATATGAAGGAAACTGTTTTCCCTGGCAGAAGGATCGATAACCAGAGGACACAGATTTAAAATAATTGACAGAACCAGTGGGGCGATAAGGAGAAATTGTTTTACATAGCGAATTATGATGATTTGGAATGCATTGCCTTAAAATGGTGAGAAACAAATTCAATAGTAACTTTTAAAAGAGAACTGGATAAATAAAAGAAAGACTTGGATTTATATAACGCCTTTCACGACCATCAGACTTTTCAAAGCACTTTACAGCCAATTAAGTACTTTTGGAGTGTAGTCACTGTTGTAATGTAGGAAATGTGGAAGCCAATTTGGGCACAAGCAAGCTCCCACAAACTGCAATGTGAGAATGACCAGATAATCGGTTTCTTTGTTATGTTGATTGAGGGAGAAATATTGACCAGGACACCGGAGAAGGGGCGATATCTGCAGGACAATGGGGAAAGAGAAGGGGAGTGGGACTAATTGGATAGCTCAACCAAAGAGCAAACACAGGCACAATGGGCTAAGTGGTCTCCTCCTGTGCTGTAATATTCCCTGATTCTATGGCTGTTTGCATTGTTACTGGGATGGTAGATTGGGAGAACGGCGCAGAAATTTTACCCACAAATTTGTTACTGGGGTTCCATTCAATTGATGTCAGACACTGAAATAATTCTTTTTGCTCCCGCTCCTTCCAGCCCCTGTCCTGGCTCTCACCCTCTGGCTCTTGCCCTCCTGCCCCCACTCCCACCGCACCTGGATCAACATTTGGTCTCGACTTTGTGTGCAATGTCACAAGTGATTGGCTAGATTATTATTGGAAATCATCTCCAGGCCTGAACTTCCTGAATCTGACTTAATTCTCACCGTAATGCAGTGACTCTCAAAATACTAGGTGTGTCATATGGCATAACACCTGCATTCTTATAAAACAGCATATCCTCCAACTCACAGGAGTTATCCTTTAAGAGATCTGTGAATAAATTTTAACAAAATGGTTCCTGGTCGTAACTGAAAATGATTTAAATAAAAACTTAGCACTAATGAGATTAATTCAGCCGAATGAAGGTAGTCCTGTAGTGTTCTGGCTTTCATTGTTCACCCAGGTTGTGTGAATTGTTCAGTTAAAAATGACAGACAATTACTTTTTAATGAATGTCAGTTATGAAAACCAAACAAGCAACAGGTGATCTTGGCATTTAAGTGACAAATCTTTTCATTAAGACAGTCCATAGAAGAGAATCAAACCAACTGAAATCTTTAAAGGAAAAGACAAAATAAACATGCTTGCTCCTGTAGTCAGAAAAAATTACACATATGAACATTATCTATAAAATAAAGTTTCTACTGTAAATATATAACTATTATGACACTGTTACATTGGGAGGGAGTCCTGGCTAGTGGTTTAATTCCCACCTGCGAGTTACATAGAAACATAGAAAATAGGTGGAGGCGTAGGCCATTCGGCCCTTATAGCCTGCACCACCATTCAATAAGATCGGCTGATCATTCCCTCGGTACCCCTTTCCTGCTTTCTCGCCATACCCCTTGATCCCCTTAGCCGTAAGGGCCATATCTAACTCCACCTTGAATATATCCAATGAACTGGCATCAAAAACAATCTGCGGCAGAGAATTCCACAGGTTAACAACACTCTGAGTGAAGAAGTTTCTCCTCATCTCAGTCCTAAATGGCCTACCCCTTATCCCAAGACTGTGTCTCCTAGTTCTGGACTTCCCCAACATCGGGAACATTCTACCCGCATCTAACCTGTCCCATCAGAATGTTATATGTTTCTATGAGATCCCCTCTCATCCTTCTAAACTCCAATGTATAAAGGCCCAGTTGATCCAGTCTCTCCTCATATGTCAGTCCTGCCATCCCGGGAATCAGTCTGGTGAACCTTTGCTGCACTCCCTCAATAGTAAGAACGTCCTTCTTCAGATTAGGAGACCAAAACTGAACACAATATTCCAGGTGAGGCCTCACCAAGGCTCTGTACAACTGCAGTAAGACCTCCCTGCTCCTATACTCAAATCCCCTAGCTATGAAGGCCAACATACCATTTGCCTTCTTCACCGCCTGCTGTACCTGCATGCCAACTTTCAATGACTGATGAACCATGACACCCAGGTCTCATTGCACCTCCCCTTTTCCTAATCTTCCGCCATTCAGATAATATTCTGTCTATGCGTTTTTGCCCCCAAAGTGGATAACCTCACATTTATCCACATTATACTGCATCTGCCATGCATTTGCCCACTCACCTAACCTGTCCAAGTCACCCTGCAGCCTCCTAGCGTCCCCCTCAAAGCTCACACCGCCACCCAGTTTAGTGTCATCTGCAAACTTGGAGATATTACACTCAATTCCTTCATCCAAATCATTGATGTATATTGTAAAGAGCTGGGGTCCCAGCACTGAGCCCTGTGGCACTCCACTAGTCACTGCCTGCCATTCTGAAAAGGACCCGTTTATCCCGACTCTCTGCTTCCTGTCTGCCAACCAGTTCTCTATCCACGTCAGTATATTACCCCCAATACCATGTGCTTTGATTTTACATACCAATCTCTTGTGTGGGAGCTTGTCAAAAGCCTTTTCAAAGTCCAAATACACCACATCCACTGGTTCTCCCTTGTCCACTCTACTAGTTACATCCTCAAAAAAATTCCAGATTTGTCAAGCATGATTTCCCCCTCATAAATCCATGCTGACTCGGACCGATCCTGTCACTGCTTTCCAAATGCGCTGCTATTTCATCCTTAATAATGGAGTCCAACATTTTCCCCACTACTGATGTCAGGCTAACAACCAGTCTATAATTACCCGCTTTCTCTCTCCCTCCCTTTTTAAAAAGTGGTGTTACATTAGCTACCCTCCTGTCCACAGGAACTGATCCAGAGTCGATAGACTGTTGGAAAATAATCACCAATGCATCCACTATTTCTAGGGCCACTTCCTTAAATACTCTGGGATGCAGACTATCAGGCCCTGGGGATTTATCGGCCTTCAATCCCATCAACTTCCCTAACACAATTTCCTGCCTAATAAGGATATCCTTCAGTTCCTCATTCTCACTAGACCCTCGGTCCCCTAGTACTTCGGAAGGTTATTTGTGTCTTCCTTCGTGAAGACAGAACCAAAGTATTTGTTCAATTGGTCTGCCATTTCTTTGTTCCCCATTACAAATTCACCTGAATCCGACTGCAAGGGACCTACGTTTGTCTTCACTAATCTTTTTCTCTTCACATATCTATAGAAGCTTTTGTAGTCAGTTTTTATATTCCCGGCAAGCTTCTTCTCGTACTCTATTTTCCCCCTCTGGGATCGAGCCCCACTCTGGGATCGAGCCCCACTCCAGGTAGTCTCAGTGAGCAGAGACAAGTTCTGGTCTCTGAATACTGAGTTGACATTCAGCAAGATACTGACGTCTGATGAGATGCATTGGCCGCTCCATCACATCGAGCTGGATTTCCGAGTAGGGAGTTGTGACCCTAACAACCTGTCCATGTAAATAGGGACTTTGTTGTGAAAATAACCCAGAGGTCAATCTTCTGATTAGAAAGCAGTGGTAGAAATGGGTGGTCTCATGCTGTTAGGCATGGAAGATAAGACTAAGAAGTTAAATTATTCATTTGCCGATTAGTTTTTTTTCTACCCCTTCATAAAGTGCACTGGAACATTTATGTTAAAGGTGCTATATATATATAAGTTGTTGTTGCAGTAGACATAAGGTAGGGTTGGTTTGAACGGCAATCCTCAAACCTATCTTGTAATGTCTAAAGCGTCAACAATGGCCCATACTTACTGCCTCACACAACACCTCAAGGTGAAGAATCTCCAGCTTCCTGCACATCTCCTGGTACCTCATACGAAACCAGCCATCAAAGTTAGGAGATTTAAAAAAACGTCTGTCAATTCAAGAAAACAAATTCTGCTCAGAGCAATAGCCTAACATAATAGAACCTCAAAGTTACAAGACACTTGAGTACAAAGGTGTAAACTCTAAAGTAGACATAAATGTCTAATGTCCCTGTATCCATTCAATGAAATGAAGAAAAGTATTTTTATTTCTTTCAAACATGCTTCTAAATAGAGGAAATATCCAAACAAAATATTATCACTGCAACAAGCACAGAAAAAGGCACAACACCAAGGAGGTTTTGATTTGCTGGAAAATACAGCGCGAGCGAGAAATTGGAAGCTCCCAGGGAAAGATAAAGAAAAAAGGGGAAGCTTATGACAGATTCCAAGAACTGAACACTGCAGAAACTCTAGAGGAGTATAAGAAGTGCAGGGGTGCAATTAAAAAAGATATCAGGAAAGCAAAGAGAGCGCATGAAAGAATGTTGGCAAATAAAATCAGGAAAAACCCAAGGATGTTTTATAAATATATTAAAAGCAAGAGGATAACTAGAGAAAGAGTGGGGCCTATTAGAGACCACAAAGGAAATGTGTGTGCAGAGGCAGAAGATGTGGGTATGATTCTTAATGATTAATTTGCATCAGTTTTCACAAAAGAAAGGGGTGATGCAGACTTTGCAATGATGGAGGGGGAGTGTGAAATATTAGACAAGATAAACATAGTGAGAGAGGAAGTATTAAGAGATTTAGCAACTTTGAAAGTGGATAAATCCCCAGGCCTGGATGAAATGTATCCCAGGCTGTTGAGAAGCAAAAGAGGAAATAGCAGAGGCTCTGACCATCATTTTTCAATCCTCTCTGGCTACAGGTGCGGTGCCAAAGGACTGGAGGACTGCTAATGTTGTACCTTTGTTTAAAAAGGGAGAAAAGGATAAACCAAGTAATTACAAGGCAGTCAGCCTAACCTCAGTGGTCGCTGGAGATATGTCACCAACGATGTCTCTGCAAGATCCTACAAATCCCCTGGGAGGACAGGCGCACCAACATCAGCATCCTCATTCAGGTTACCATCCCCAGCAGTGAAGCACTGACCACACTCGATCAGCTTCGCTGGGCAGGCCACATATTTTGCATGCCAGACACGAGACTCCCAAAGCAAGTGCTCTATGCGGAGCTCCTTCACGGCAAACGAGGCAAAGGTGGGCAGCGCAAACGGTACAAGGACACCCTCAAAGCCTCCCTGATAAAGTGCGACATCACCACTGACACCTGGGAGTCCCTGGCCAAAGACCGCCCTAAGTGGAGAAAATGCATCCGGGAGGGCATTGAGCACTTCGAGTCTCAACGCCGAGAGCATGCAGAAATCAAGCGCGGACAGGGGAAAGAGCGTGTGGCAAACCAGTCCTGCCCACCCCTTCCCTCAACGACTATCTGTCCCACCTGTGACAGGGTCTGTGGCTCTCGTATTGGACTGTTCAGCCACCAAAGAACTCACTTCAGGAGTGGAAGCAAGTCTTCCTCAGTTCCGAAGGACTACCTATGATGATGATGATGATGGTGGGAAAATTACTGGAAAAAATCCTGTGGGACAGGATAAATCTTCATTTGGAAAGACACGGATTAATCAAGAACAGTCAGCATAGATTTGGTTAAGGGAAGGTCGTGTCTGACTAACTTGATTGAATTTTTCGAGGAGGTTACCAGGAGGGTCGATGAGGGCAATGCGTATGATGTAGTGTACATGGATTTTAGCAAAGCTTTTGATAAGATCCCACATGGCAGACTGATAATGAAAGTAAAAGCCCATGGGACCCAGAGCAAAGTGGCAAGTTGGATCCAAGTTGGCTCAGAGGCAGGAAGCATAGGTTAGGTGAGTGGGCAAATGCATGGCAGATGAAGTATAATGTGGATAAATGTGAGGTTATCCACTTTGGTGGTAAAAACAGAGAGACAGATTATTATCTGAATGGTGACAGATTAGGAAAAGGGGAGGTGCAAAGAGACCTGGGTGTCATGGTACATCAGTCATTAAAGGTTGGCATGCAGGTGCAGCAGGCGGTTAAGAAAGCAAATGGCATGTTGGCCTTCATAGCAAGGGGATTTGAGTACAGGGGCAGGGAGGTGTTGCTACAGTTGTACAGGGCATTGGTGAGGCCACACCTGGAGTATTGTGTACAGTTTTGGTCTCCTAACCTGAGGAAGGACATTCTTGCTATTGAGGGAGTGCAGCGAAGGTTCACCAGACTGATTCCCGGGATGGCGGGACTGACCTATCAAGAAAGACTGGATCAACTGGGCTTGTATTCACTGGAGTTCAGAAGAATGAGAGGGGACCTCATAGAAACATATAAAATTCTGACGGGGTTAGACAGGTTAGATGCAGGAAGAATGTTCCCAATGTTGGGGAAGTCCAGAACCAGGGGTCACAGTCTAAGGATAAGGGGTAAGCCATTTAGGACCGAGATGCGGAGGAACTTCTTCACCCAGAGAGTGGTGAACCTGTGGAATTCTCTACCACAGAAAGTTGTTGAGGCCAATTCACTAAATATATTCAAAAAGGAGTTAGATGAGGTCCTTACTGCTAGGGGGATCAAGGGGTATGGCGAGAAAGCAGGAATGGGGTACTGAAGTTGAATGTTCAGCCATGAACTCATTGAATGGCGGTGCAGGCTAGAAGGGCCGAATGGCCTACTCCTGCACCTATTTTCTATGTTTCTATGATCATGGTTGATGGGTGTTTTTGTGACTGGAAGGCTTTAACCAGTGGGTTTCCGCAGGGCTCAGTGCTGGGTCCCTTGCTTTTTGTGGTATGTATCAATGACTTGGACTTGAATGTTGGGGGTATGATTAAGAAGTTTGCAGATTACACTAAAATAGGCTGTGTAGTTGATAATGAAGAAAGCTGTGGTTGCAGGAAGATATCAATGTACTGGTCAGGTGGGCAGAACAGTGGCAAATCGAATTTAATCGGAGAAGTGCGAGGTAGTGCATTTCGGGAGGTCTAACAAGGCAAGGGAATACACCTTAAATGGTACGATACTGAAAAGTATAGAGGAACAAAGGGACCTTGGAGTGCAAGTCCACAGATCCCTAAAGGTAGCAGTACAGGTGGTTAAGAAGGCATATGCTGTAAATTTCTATGATTCTATAACTGAGATTTTACTGCAGAGGAGGCAAGCGAGAAACGGAAGTTTTATACAGCAATTGCTGTAATCAACCGGGGCACTGAGATTACATATTAAACAGAAAAAGGAGGCTGATGATAAATGTCAGGCTCATAATTTAGAAGAGAAGCAAATTGAATATAGAAATTACAGAGCAGAACTGAAAAAGGAAATAAGACTGGCAAAGGTGTGTGAGAATAGATTAGTGGGTAAAATAAGAGAACCCGAAAGTCTTTTATTAACATATAAATAGTAAAAGGGTAGTCAAAGGAAGGGTGGGGCCGATTTAAGGACCTAAAACGAGAAGAGATTGCAGTGCTATGGGGATAAAGCAGTGGAGTGGGACTAACTGGATTGCTCTTCGAAGGAGCTGAAGTGGACAGACTCAATGGACCAAAATAGAGATCTTCTTGTGGAGGCAGAGGGCATAGCTGAGGTAATAATCGAGTACTTTGCATCCGTCATCACTGAAGAAAAGGAAGCCGCCAATGTAACAGTAAAGGAGGATATAGAGAAATTGGATAGAATAAAATTAGATAAAGAGGAGGTACTTTAAAATATTGGCAGTCCTCACAGTAAAAGACACCCAGTCTTGATGAATTGCATCCTAGGTTGCCGAGTGAAGTAAGCATGGAAATTGCAGAGGTTCTGACCACAATCTTCCAATCAACAACAACTTGTACTTATATAGCGCGTTAACATAGTAAAACATCTCAAGGTGCTTCAAAGGAGTATTACAAGACAAATATTTGACACCAAGCCACATTAGGAGAAATTAGGGCAGATGAGAGGTAGGTTTTAAGGAGCATCTTAAAGGAGGAAAAAGAGGAAGAGAGGTGGAAAGGTTTAAGGCTGGAATTCCAGTGCTTAGGGCCCAGGCAACAGAAGGCACAGCCACCAATGGTTGAGTGATTACAATCCTCCTTAGATATTGAAGCAGTGCCAGAGGACTGGAGGATTTCAAATGTTACACCCCTTTTCAAAAAAGGGGAGATCTTTAGAGACAATAATCTGAGACAAAATTAATTATCACCGGGAAAAATATGGGTTAATATTTGACAGCCAGCACGGATTGGATAAAGGCAAATCGTGTTTGACTAACTTGATCGAGTTCTTTGATGAAGTAGCGGAGGGGGGGGGGGGGGCGGTTGATGTTGCATATATGGACTTTCAAAAGGCGGTTGCTAAAGTACCACATAATAGACTTGTTAGCAATATTGAAATCCATGGGATTAAGGGGACAGTGGCAGTGTGGATATGAAATAGACTAAGGGACAGAAAGCAGAGAGTAGCGGCGAACGGTTGTTTTTCAGATTGGAGGGCAGTATTACGAGCACTGCTCTTTTTGATGTATGTTAACGACCTGGACTTGGGTATACAGGGCATAATTTCAAAGTTTGCAAATGACACGAAACTTGTAAATGCAGTAAACCGTGAAGAGGATAGTAACAGACTTCAGGAGGACAGAGAAAGACTGGTGAAATGGGCAGACGCATGGCAGATCAAATTTAACGCAGAGAACTGAAGGGTTGCATTGGCTTTATAAACAGAGGTATAGAGTACAAAAGTAAGGAAGTTATACTAAGCCTTTATAAATCACTGGTTATGCCCTAGTTGGAGTATTGTGTCCAATTATGGGCACCACACTTTAGGAAGAATGTCAAGGCCTTGGAGAGGGTGCGGAGAAGATTCACTAGAATGGTACAAGGGATGAGGGACTTCAGTTACGTGGAGTAACTAGAGAAGCTAGGTTTATTCTCCTTAGAGCAAAGAAGCTTAAGAGATGGTGTAATGGTGAGCACTCTGGACTCTGAATCCAGCGATCCAAATTCAAATCTTGGTAGAACTTGAATTCTTTTAATTAAAAAAAGAGGAAATTTGATAGAGGTGTTCAATATTATGAAAGGCTTTGATATAGTAAATAAGGAGAAACTGTTTCCAATGGCAGAAAGGTCGACAACCAGAGGACACATAGTAATTGGCAAAAGAACCAGAGGCAATATGAGGAGAATTTTTTTTCAAGCAGCAAGTTGTTAAGATCTGGAATACACTGCCTTAAAAGGGAGGTGGAAGCAGATTCAATAATATCTCCTCAAAAGGGTATTGGGTAAATACTTTGGGGGGGGGGGGGGAGGAGTTTGCAGGACTAGGGGGAAAAGAGCAGTTGAGTGGGAGTTCTTTCAAAGAGCTGGCACAGCCTTGATGGGCTAAATGGCCTCCTGCTTTGATGTATCATTCTATGATTTAAAATTTTCATCCAGCTATAAAGTTAGACATAAGATTCAAGTGCTTCATATTTGTAGTTATTCAAGTTCCTAAAATGTGATTGAAATAGCAATCATTGAGATAGGTTTTGAGGCTGATTTTGAAGGTGAGGAGAAGCTTTTGAGGGCAGGGAAGAGGTATAATGAGGGGGACTTTAGAAAAAAGTTCCTGAGTGTGGGGCAAGGTAGCTGCAGGTTCTGCCACACCAACAGAAGGGGGGGGGGGGCAGCATATAGTAGACCAGTGTTTGGAGAACTGGGGCATTGACACAGGGCAGGAGGGAAGTTGAAATGGTATGGAGTGGCACAGCCTTGGAAAGATTTGAATACAAGGATGCAGATTTGAAATCAATTTGCTGAAGGATAGGTTGGCAATGACAGGGGAGACAGGTGAGTTTGACTTTGTGCTATAGATTGCCTGCTGCCGAGTTCCAGATGACTTGGGAGTTTATGGAAGACAGAGCTCAGGATGCCATTGACAACCCGAGTCTAGAGACAAAGATGTGAATGAGGGTTTCAGCAACAGTGGGAATGACATGGGAACAAAGTTTTGGAGGTAGAAGTTGGCTGTCTTCGTCATGAACTAGATGTGGGATTTCCAGCTCAACTTGGAGTAGAGCAGAACGTCATGGTTGTGTACTCTTGGGTTGAGCTTGAGATGGTGTGTGGGAAAGTGGATGGCAGTTTCTGACAGAGACCATACAAAATGGCTTTGATCTGGTCACTAATTTTCAAACCAAAGTGATTCGCTGCCTCCCAAAATAAAAGGTTTTAATACTTAACAGCTCCCTCACAGAGTCAGATTTATAGTTAGATTTGAAGTCATGCTCTACCTGTATAGTCCCACCCAATCTCCTTTCAGCACAGAGGTCAGTTGTGGTCCAGCATATTCCAGTGTCTTCATGAATTCCTCTTGAATAAAGGGGCGGATCTGTGGTGGATTCTGTCAGAAACAGGCAGTAGAAATAATGGAATTTGCTTTCTGCTGGGAGGAGCATTTCCTTTCACACTTAAGAACTTTCTGAACTCTTGACAAGGTCTCATTACCTGTTCCCAAGGCACCACTACTGTCACTCTGTGGGAGCAACTCAATGATTTACCATCCTAAGTTCCTCTACTACAGCTTTTGACTTTCACCTCAATCTACCAACTGATGAAGAACATGGAGCAGTTGCAAATCCTTGCACTAGCACTTAGTGCACCAAGCAGAGGTAGCACATCACTGCATGCATTGGTGGACCAAGCGGCGGTGACATTCCACTGCATGCATTGGTGCACCAAGCGGCTGTGGCTTCCCACTGCATGCACTGGTGGACAAAGCAGCAATGGCACATCACTGCATGCATTGGTGCACCACCTTGCTGCATCTTTCAACAGTACTTTAAGGACAGAGTGGCTGAGCACTTGGACAAATATGAGCTGATCAGAGAAAGCCAGCATTGATTGGTGAAGGGTAAATCATGTCTAATAAACCTAACTGAATTTTTTGAGAAGGCAACTAACATGGTAGATAAGGGAATGCCCATGGATGTTATTTATATGAATTTCCTGAAGACATTCGATAAGGTTTCACATTAAGAGACTGTTAACAAAAATGAGAGCACTTGGAATTAGAGGCAACCTTTTGGCTTGGATAGAGAATTGGGTAGGATGTAGGAGACAGAGAGTAGGGGTAATGGGTATGTGCTCAAATTGGCAGGATGTGAATAGTTGTGTCCTCCAGGGATCTGTACTGGGATGTCAACTTTTCACTATATTTAGAACTAATTTAGACAAAGGAATAGAGAGCCGTATATCCAAGTTTGTTGACGACACCAAGTTAAGTTGTACAGCAAATAGTGTAGATGGGAGCAGAAAGTTGCAAAAGGACATTGATAGATTAAGTGAGTGGGCAAAGCTGTGGAAGATGGAGTTCAATGTGGGAAAGTGTGAGGTCATCCACTTTGGACCCAAGAAAGATGGATCAGAGTATTTTCTAAATGGTGAGAAGCGAGGAACTGTGGAGGAGCAGAGAGATTTAGGGGTCCAAGTATAGGAATCATTAAAGCTGTGGAAAGGAACAAAAAAATAATTAAAAAGGCCAATGGGATGTTGGCCTTTATCTCAAGGGGGCTGGAATACAAAGGGGTGGAGGTTATGCTACAGCTGTACAGAGCTCTGGTTAAACCCCAACTGGAGTACTGCGTTCAGTTCTGAGCACCTCTTGCAGGGATACAGCGCAGATTCACGAGAAGGATACTGGGGTTAATAGGGTTAAATTATGAGGACAGGTTACATAGACTAGGTTTGTATTCCCTGGAACATAGTAAGATTGAGGGGTGATCTAATTGAGGCATTAAGATGATTAAAGGATTTGACAGGGTAGAGAGAGAAACTATTTCTTCTGATGGGGGAGTCCAGAACAAGGATGCATAACTTTAAAAGTAGAGCTAGGCCATTCAGGCTGGTGTTAGAAAGCACTGCTTCACACAAAGGACAGTGGAAATCTGAAACACTCTCCCCAAAAAGTTGTTGAGGCTGGGGGGGTCAATTGAAAATGTCAAAACTGAGATTATAGGTTTTTGTTAGGGTAAAGGGTTATGGTGCCAAGGCAGGTAGATGGAGTTAATATGCAGATCAGTCATGATTTAACTGATTGGTGGAACAGGCTTGAGGGGTTGAATGGGCTCCTCCTGTTCCTATGTTACAGGCTCGAGGATCTGAATGGACTTCTGTTCCTGTATAACAGGTCTGAGGCACTGAATGGACTCCCTCCTGTGGAACAGTCTCGAGGGACTGAATGGACTCCCTCCTGTGGAACAGTCTCGAGGGACTGAATGGACTCCCTCCTGTGGAACAGTCTCGAGGGACTAAATGGACTCCCTCCTGTGGAACAGTCTCGAGGGACTGAATGGACTCCCTCCTGTGGAACAGTCTCGAGAGACTGAATGGACTCCCTCCTGTGGAACAGTCTCGAGGGACTGAATGGACTCCCTCCTGTGGAACAGTCTCGAGGGACTGAATGGACTCCCTCCTGTGGAACAGTCTCGAGGGACTGAATGGACTCCCTCCTGTGGAACAGTCTCGAGGGACTGAATGGACTCCCTCCTGTGGAACAGTCTCGAGGGACTGAATGGACTCCCTCCTGTGGAACAGTCTCGAGGGACTGAATGAACTCCCTCCTGTGGGACAGTCTTGTGGGGCTAAAAGGCCTCCTCCTGTTCCTATGTTCGAAGCAACATTAAACCAAACTAATTTATGGTACCACTTTACGGCCCCAAGTTTCGTCCCGCAGCGAAAACGGCGCACCTCCGAGCTGGGCGCCTGTTTTTCGCGCCGAAAACTGCGCTTAAAAAAAAGTCCAATATTCTCGAGCTCCTTGGAGCTTGATGTCTGCTTGGCGCGGCGCGCTCTTCGCAGCATGGGACGGAGCCTAACACTCGCGCCGATTTTCTAAGTAGCAGGGGGCAGGTACAATTTAAATTAGCCTTCGTGTGCCGGCAACCCTGCGCATGCGCTTTGGAGCGTGCGCGCATGTGCAGTCTCAAACAAACATTGGCACTCGGCCATTTTTAAAAGGACTGCAGAAAAAGTGAAGATTTGTTTCTTGGACCCACTGACGCCGCCCCATAAGCGTGGCCGAACGGCCTAAAGAATCTTAATCAGCTGCGTGTGTCCTGTGTTCTTTCTTCGGCTCCCAGCCAGCCACTGACGCCGCTGCTATCTCATGGCGGAATGGCCTCACGTCCGTCCGGGTGCTGCATCTTCGCGGGGAATGAAGGCCTGCCTCAAGCACCGCAGCTCAGCTCGAAGGCTGCTTCCCGCCTACCGCTGCCGTCGAGACACTGACGCCACACCCCTGCCTGTCTCCAACGTGAAAGGCCTGCCTGAAGCACAGCAACTCGAATGCTGCTGCTGTTTCACACAGGTAGGAAGATGGTTGATTTAATATTTTCTTTGCTTATACATTTTTATTCAGGTTTGATTTATTTGTATAATATTTGTATAAGTATAACTAAGGATTGATTGTAGAATTTAATGACTTTCCTTCCCCCCCCTCCGCACCCCCCCCACCTCGTTCCCTACGCCTAATTTGTAACCTACGTCTGATTTTCTAAAGTGTAGACAAGGTTTTTTCGAGCGTACAAAAATCTTCACTTACTCCATTCTAAGTTAGTTTGGAGTAAGTTTTCACTGACGAAACTTTGAAAACAGGCGTAAGTGGCCAGACACGCCCCCTTTTGAAAAAAAAATTCTGTTCCAAAGTGAAACTGTTCTAACTGACTAGAACTGGAGCAAACTAAATGGCGATAATTCCGATTTCTAAGATACTCCGTTCTGCACCAGTTGCTCCTAAAAATCAGGAGCAAATCATGGCGATACATCTTTCAGTTATTAATCAGGTGTTCTCTGTAGAGGCCCATGGATAAAATCCTAACCTTTAAGATACCAGCAGCTTTAATCCGATCTTTCAACAGTCTAACCACTTCCCCATGACATTTAATGAGATTAACATTGTAGAATCTCCCACCATCAACATCTTGGGGGTCACCATTGACTAGAAACCGAACTGGACCAGCCACACAAATGCTGTGACAGGTCAGAGGCTGGGTATTCTGCAGTGAGAGACTCACCTCCTGACTTCCCAAAATCACACACCATCCTGACTGGGAAATATATCGCTGTTCCTTCATTATCGCTGGGTCAAAATCCTAATCGCATTGTGGGAGCACCTTCACCACAATATTTCAGTGGTTCAAAAAGGCAGCTCACCACCAACTTCTCAAGGGAAATTAGGAATGGGCAATAAATGCTGGCCATGCCAGCGACACCCACATCCCGAGAATGAACAAATAAAGTTGGTGATCCCTTTTATTTCAGGGTTTTGATACAGTTGTGGTGCAGCTCAGTGATTATAAGCCAATAAATGGAATGTGAACATCTGTTTATCAGCAATACTCCATTTTACCTTCCATGCAGTGATGGTTCTCTGTAGGGGCATCAGACTGGCAACATATCTCTCCTGAGGGGCAAGGAAAACAATTATGGACAGTATAAGCATCCATTTCCCACACATCACTTAAAACTTCCTTCAGGAACTCCCATTGGCTCAACTGGCTTAAAACAGTAGCAAACCAACGCACGCATCATGGTGTGCTCTGGGCTGGGCTGCACCCGGCCCCCTGGGCTTTCTGGGCTGGCATGCAGGGTGGCTGGAATCAGCATCTCCACAAGAGGATGGAAGGCAAAAAACTGGGGGGAGGGGGAAGATGAGAGGTGAAATTATATAAGCCTACATGCATATTATTAATACAGCTCTTTGTTAAGACTATGCAAAAGAAGAGATGTTTAGGACCCAAGTTCAGAAAATGCAGTTGCTGACTTTAATAAATTCATGCAGACATTTTTTACAGAGTTTTTTCTGTTTCTGTATATCCCAAAGAGGAACGAATTGCTCACCAGGGGAATAATGAAACTCTGGGTGAGCTCCAGTAGGTGGCGACGGACAATGACACTCTGCACTTCTGACGGACGCTTTCTTTGAATACCCTGGAATTAATTCGAGACAGGAAAAGAACAAAAAAGTCATCAGTTTCTAAGCGTATTAATATTATTAAAAGTGAAAATGTTAAGCAAAAAGTGTTAAATGCCTTGCAACTGTGAAAACAGCAATTTGAAATGAAAATGTCTGATTTTCTAATGGTGAATTTCTGGGCTCCTGCCAATGGAACCAGTTTCTGTTTATTTACTCTATCAAAACCCTTCATAAATTTTGAACATCTGTATTAAATTTCCCCTTAACCTTCTCTGCTCCAAGTAGAACATTCTTAACTTTTCCAGTTTCTCCACATAATTGAATTCCCTCATCCCAGTACCATTCTAGTAAATCACCTCTGCATGCTCTCCAAGGCCTTGACATCCTTCCTAAAGTGTATGCTCAGAATTGGACACAATATTCTAGCTGAGGACGAACCAGTGTTTTATAAAAGTTTAGCATAACTTCCTTGCTTTTGTACTTTATGCCTCTATTTATAAAGCAAAGGATTCAATATGTTTCCACTAGAATATAAAGAATGATGTAGGGATTGGTGATAAAACAGAATCTATTTGATTCAGCCCTTCGAGACTGCTCTACAATTCTCTTTGATCATGGTTGATCTGTACCTCAACTTGATTTACCACCTTTGGTTCATATTGCTTTCTACCCTAACCTAACATCCATCGATCTCAGTCTTGAAAAGTTCAACTGATCCATCATCCAAAGCCTTTCTGGAATGGAGAGGGGGGAAAGAGCATTTCAGATTTCCATTACCCGTCCTGATTTCACTCCTGAATGGTTAGCTCTAACTGTATTATGCCCTCTTGTTCTCGATTCCTTCACCAGGCTCTGTAGAACTGAAGCATCACTACCTCACTTTTGTACTCCAAAGGACAACATTCAATTGGCCTTTGATTACTTTTTGTACCTGTGCATTAGTCTTTAGTTATCTGCGCACATGGACACCTAAAGCCCTTTGGCTCCTCTACAGTTTCTAGTCTCTCACCATTAAGAAAATATTTTGATCTATCTTTCTTCAGTCCAAGGTGGATGACCTTACATTGAACTCCATCTGCCATAGTTTTGCATATTCACTTAGCTGTCTGTGTCCCTTTGTAACTTCTTGTTCCTATCTATACAACTTGCTGTGCCTTCTAACTTAATGTCATCTGCAAACTTGAATGTACAACTCTATTCCTTCCTCCAAGTCATTGAAAAGTGGAGGTCCCAGTACAGATCTCTGGGGGTCGCCACTTGTCACATCTCAGTAATCAAAGAATGTTTCCTTTACTCTTATCCCCTCTCTCTCCTATTTCCCAATTACCAACTTATTTTACCTCCAATTCCATGCATGTTCATTTTTGTTAATAATCTCTCATGCAGAATCTTATCAAATGCTTTCTGGAAGTCCATATAGATTATATACATCCAATAGGGAATTCAGGATAAACTTCTTTACCCAGAGAGTGGTTAGAATATGGAACTTGCTACTAAGTATTTGAGGTGGATACCATAGATGCATTCAAGATGACACATAGAAACATAGAAAATAGATGCAGGAGTAGACCATTCGGCCCTTCGAGCCTGCACCGCCATTCAATAAGATCATGGCTGATCATTCCCTCAGTACCCATTTCCTGCTTTCTCTCCATGGCCCTTTATCTCCTTAGCCGTAAGAACATAATAAGAACATAAGAATTAGGAACAGAAGTAGGCCATCCAGCCCCTTGAGCCTGCTCCGCCATTCAACAAGATCATGGCTGATCTGGCCATAGACTCAGCTCCACTTACCTGCCCGCTCCCCATAACCCTTAATTCCCTTATTGGTTAAAAATCTATCCATCTGTGATTTGAATACATTCAATGAGCTAGCCTCAACTGCTTCCTTGGGCAGAGAATTCCACAGATTCACAACCCTCTGGGAGAAGAAATTTCCTCTCAACTCGGTTTTAAATTGGCTCCCCCGTATTTTGAGGCTGTGTCCCCGAGTTCTAGTCTCCCTGACCAGTGGAAACAACCTTTCTGCCTCTATCTTGTCTATCCCTTTCATTATTTTAAATGTTTCTATACGATCACCCCTCATCCTTCTAAACTCCAACGAGTAAAGACCCAGTCTACTCAATCATACATTCTCCTTTCTCACTCTCCCTTAATATAATGAACGGTTGCTCTATTTGGATTTTTTTTCAACTAAAAGAATGGTACAAAGCAGAAACAAAATGCAAAAAAAATATATAGACAAATTAGAAATAAAATTCATAAAGAAGACATAATAAAAAGGTGACTTTAGTTATCCAAAAATAGATTAGGGTAACAGTAATCTAAGCAGCAAAGATGAGGAGGGGCTTCGACGTTACATCGAGGACTACTTTCTAGATGAGTATGTTTTTAGTCCAACAAGAAGGAGGTAGTGCTGGATGGAGTGGTAGGAAATGAAGTAATGTAGAAGTAATGTAAATGAAGAAATTAGGTAATGTAAAGTTAGGAATATATCTAGAGAACTTTTGAGGTAATGGCAGTCCCATGATATTGTTGCACTAGTCTTTCTAAGTGTTAGAGCATGCAGGAGAGGGAGGTGCTGTTGAAATAATCTTGCTTAGATTGTACACACAGCACCAGTAGTGGAGGCAGTAGATATTCAGTCTAGTAGCAGGAGCACCAGTCAAGCAACTGATCTTTCCTAGATGTTGTTGAGCGTTGATGCTGCTACATCCATCAAGGTGAGTGCTGAGTATTCAGTCACATTTCTGACTTGAGCCTGGTAGAAGCTGAGGTGTCAGGAGGTGAGCCACTTGTTGCAGAGTACCTAGGCTTTGCTCTGAACTTGCAGTGATGGTGTAGATATGGCTGACCCAGTTCAGCTTCTGATCAATGGTGATCCCCAAATTTTGATGGTGGGAGATTCGGTGATGGTGGTGCCATTGAATATCAAGTAGCAGTAGCTGGGCTTTCCGGTGTTCAAAATAGTTATTTCCTGGCCCTTATGCAGTGCAAATGTTACCTGCCATTTGTCAGCTCAAGCATGGATATTATCCAGGTCCTGGGCTGCTTCATCATTGGCAGATTGTGAATGGAGCTGAATGCTATAGAATGGTCAGAGACCAGCTCCTCTCCGAACCTTATAATGGAGGGAAGGTCATTAATGAAGCAGCTAAAGATGGTCGAGTCCAAGATGATTCCTTGAAGGACTCCATAGTGATGTTCTTGGGTGGTGAAAGCCACACCAACTTCCTTTTCTTCTGGTACGAGTCCAGCCACTGAAGGGTTTTCCATTTGAGCACCCACCCCCCACTTTTGACCAGTTTTGCTCAGGCTCTCTGGTGCTATACCTGGTTGAATGCTGCCTTGATGTCAAGGACATTTACTCCTCTGGCATTTAGCTCTTACATCCAGGTTGGCAGATAAAACAGTGGATAAAAATGGGAAACTTTCAAACAGGAGATGATTGAGGTACAAACAAGACATATTTGCATATGTAATAAATGGGGTGCAGCAAAAGCTAGACTTCCTTAGATGAATGGAGCAAATAAAATGAAGTTGAGACTTACAAAGCCATAAAACAATTCTAGAGCTAATAATGGAACAGAATATAGAAAATATAGAGGCAAAGCAAAGAAGCAGATTAGCAAGGCCAAGAAGGTGTATGGCAGGGATTTCCTAGACACACAAAACAAAAACAAACCAAAATAGTTAAAAATACAGTAGGACCTATGAGATGGAAAAATAAATCTTCATGTGGGTGTGAAGAAATGGCAGAGATACTAAATGAAAATGTTGCCCTGGTTTTCACAGAATGTCTTAAACAATGATGGAAACAGAATTCATAATAGCTTTTAAAAGGGAATTGCATAAATATCTGAAAAAGCACAATTTAAAATGGTATGGTGGCAGGGGAGGGGGGAGAGAGGGCAGGCGAATGGTGGACAACTCTTTCAAAGAATTGGCATCGGTATGATGGGCTGAATGACCACCTTTTGTGCTGTAAATTATGATTCTATGACACAGTGATGGGAGCACAATTGCCCTCAGCACCCTCGAGGCTAGGGAGGGAAGGGAAATAAATAAATAATATCGTTCTCATATCTTCTCAAAAGAATTCATGATACAAACCGAGATCATTGACCTGCCCTCTCACACATTAAAACAATTATGATTTACCTTTAAAAGTCGTTTAATAAGTGCCTTGTCCTTGTGCAAAAAGGTTTTGTAAGACGTGTAGATACCTGTACAGAAGGAGGAGAAAATCAGTTTTAAATGGCTTACTTATTTGAAAGGAGAATACATCTAACATAACTAAAAATCTTTCAGCTGTGCTCACTTTGTTTTTGCACAATTTGACTTCCTGTTGATGTGTTTTGTAACCCTTTTCGTGTCAACTTTTTTTTTTCATTGTACATTCCAATATCCACCTTTGTAATGGGTTTTGTCTACATGAAGTCTTCACTGTGATTGTGCAATCTGGCCACCAGGTTACAAGTGGCTTAAAATCTCTTTATAAATGTTCACCTACCATTTTTCTCAGTAACTGAAATCTCTCTTGTCCGAAGTAAAAGTTTGAATAAAACAAAATAAAGTTCTTGTCTCAAAATATGATTATATTTATCTATCGTATTGTCATTTGTGTCTTTTAATGGCTTTAATGAAGATTTTACTTGAAGGTCTGAGCCTCTCCCAAAAACTTGGGCAGTGACAGGTTATTTTTTAGCCCACAATTACTGGAGAGCTTTCAATCACATCTGTGCATTCTGAACAAACACAAATTATTTACAGAGAACGGATCTTTTTGAAATTCAATAGAAAATCTTGCAGAATGGGCATGTAATTGGCAAATTAACTTCAATATAGTAAGCGTGAGGTAATACATTTTGGTCGGAAGAATGAGGAGGCCACATACTCCTTGGAAATAAGTGTCTAAATGGGGTAGAGGAACAGACTGGATCTGGGGGTACAGATACACGGATCACTGAAAGTAACAATGTAGGTTAATAAGGCCATAAAAACAAGCAAATAACACCGGAGTTCATAGAGTGTGATAGAACTGAAAACCAGAGAAGTTATGATAAACTTGTATAGAACCTTGGTTAGACTACACTTGGAGTACTGTGAACAGCTCTGGTTTCCATATTATAAAAAAAAAAGGATATAGAAGCATTGGAAAAGATGCAGAAAAGATTTACTAGAGTGATAGCAAAACTGAGAGATTATACCTATCAGGAATAATTGAACAGGCTGGGACTCTTTCCTCTAAAAAAGGGAAGACTGAGGGACAACCTGATAAAGGTCTTCAAGATTATGAAAAGGTTTGGTAGGTTAGACATAAAGATGTTTCCACTTGAAGGCAAGACCAGAACTAGGGCCAATTAACACAAGATAGTCACTAATAAATCTAATAGGAAGTTTAGAGAAACATTTTTACCCAAAGAGTGGTTAGAATGTGGAATTCGCTACCACAGGAAGTAGTTGAGGCGAATAGCATAGATGCATTCAAGGGAAACGTAAATAAGCACATGAGGGAGAAAGGAATAGAAGGATATGTTGATAGGGTTAGATGGAAGAGGGGTGGGAGGAGGCTCATGTGGGGCATAAACACCAGCATGGCCTTGTTGGGCCGAATGGACTGTTACTAAGCTGTAAATATTTTGTAATACTTAGTAATCTCTCCTGAACCATTATTGAGCCTAAGCAATTTTATTGATATAAACTTATAAATGGGAATGGTAGCATAGTGGTTAAGTTATGGGCCAAGTAATCCAGATGCCTGGACTAATAATCCAGAGACACAAGTTCAAATCTTACCACGGCAGCTGTGGAATTTAAATTCATTTAATTAAATAAATCTGGAATAAAAAGTGAGCGTCAGTAATTGTGGCCATGAAAACTACCGGATTGTCGTTAAAAACCCATCTGGTTCACTAATGTCCTTCAAGGAAGGAAATTTGTCGCCATTACCTGATCTGGCCTATGTGAATCCAGACCCACAGCAATGTGATTGACTCTTAACTGCCCTCTGAAATGGTCTAGCAAGCCACTCAGTTGTAACAAATCGCTACAGAAAACAAGAAGAATAAAACCAGACGAACCACCCGGCCTCGGCACTGGCTTCGGACACGGCAACTGCACCCTCAGCCCAGGCGACCCTGCAAAGTCCTCCTCACTAACATCTGGGGGCGTGTCAAAATTGGGAGAGCTGTCCCACATATTAGTCATGCAACAGCCTGAAATAGTCACACTCACAATCATATCTGTCAGCCAATGTCCCAGACTACTCCATCACCATCCCTGGGCATAGAGTTGGGAGGCAGTGGCTTTGAGAGTCCTCAACATTGACTCCGGATCTCATGAAGTCACATAAGCAAGAAAACCTCCTGCTGATTACCACCTACCGCCCTCCCTCAGCTGATGAATCAGTTGAACACCACTTGGAAGAAGCACTGAGGGTAGCAAGGGCACAGAACGTACTCCGGGTGGGAGACTTCACTGTTCATTACCAACAGTGACTCGGTAGCACCACTACTGACCGAGCAGGCCGAGTCCTAAAGGACATAGCTGCCAGACTGGGCCTGCAGCAGATGGCGAGAGAACCAACGTGAGGGAAAAACCTCCTCGATCTCGTCCTCACCAATCTACCTGTCGCAGATGCATCTGTCCATGGCAGAATTGGTAGCAGTGATCACCGCACAGACACCCTCCATCGTGTTGTGTTGCACTACCACCGTGTTAAATAGGATACCTTAGGAGCCTACTATCAGCAAGGACAGACATCGATGACGAAGTCCAACACCGCCTTCAGTGTGCCAGTGCAGCCTTCAGCTGCCTGAGGAAGAGTGTTCAAAGATCAGGATCTCAAACCCGGCACCAAGCTCATGGTCTACAAAGCAGAAATGATACCCACCCTCCTATAAGAACATAAGAAATAGGAGCTGGAGTAGGCCATACGGCCCCTCGAGCCTGCTCCGCCATTCAATAAGATCATGGTTGATCTGATCATGGACTCAGCTCCACTTCCCCGCCCGCTCCCCACAACCCCTCATCGTTTAAGAAACTGTCTATTTCTGTCTTAAATGTATTCAATGTCCCAGCTTCCACAGCTCTCTGAGGTAGCGAATTCCAGATTTACAATCCTCAGAAGAAATTTCTCCTCATTTCAGTTTTAAATGGGCAGCCCCTTATTCTAAGATCATGCCCTCTAGTTCTGGTCTCCCCCATCAGTGGAAACATCCTCTCTGCATCCACCTTGTCAAGCCCCCTCAATCTTATATGTTTCGATAAGATCACCTCTCATTCTTCTGAATTCCAATGAGTAGAGGCCCAACCTAGTCGACCTTTCCTCATAAGTCAACCCCCTCATCTCCGGAATCAATCTAGTGAACCTTCTCTGAACTGCCTCCAAAGCAAGTATATCCTTTCGTAAATATGGAAACCAAAACTGCACGCAGTATTCCAGGTGTGGCCTCATCAATACCCTGTATAGCTGTAGCAAGACTCCCCTGCTTTTATACTCCATCCCCTTTGCAATAAAGGCCAAGATTCCACTGGCCTTCCTGATCACTTGCTGTACCTGCATAATATCCTTTTGTGTTTCATGCATAAGTATCCCCAGGTCCCGTTATACTGCAGCACTTTGCAATCTTTCTCCATTTAAATAATAACAATGTCTTTGACTTTTTTCTGCCAAAGTACATGACCTCACACTTTCCAACATTATTCCAACATTAGTCAAGAGGCTATAGGGGGGGGAGGAACTTAACACAATCACAAAGGAGGTGGTACTCAGTAAGATAATTAAAAGCAGATATATCCCCTGGACCTGATGGCTAGTGGCCTTGCTACCCTCAGTGCTTCTTCCAAGTGGTGTTTTCACTGATGGTGGAAACTAGAACTAGAGGGCTAAATGTTAGAATAAGGGGCCGCCCATTAAAAACAGAGATGAGAAATTTCTTCTCTGAGGGTTGTAAATCTGTGGTATTCACTGCCTCAGAGAGCTGTGGAAGCTGGGACATTGAATAAATTTGTCAGAAATAGTCAGTTTCTTAAACGATAAGGGGATAAGGGGTTATGGGGAGTGGGCGGGGAAGTGGAGCTGAGTCCATGATCAGATCAGCCATGATCTTATTGAATGGCGGAGCAGGCTCGATAGGCCGTATGGCCTACTCCTGCTCCTATTTCTTATGTTCTTATGAACAAGAGAGCTGAATTCCAGAGGTGAGGGGAGAGTGCCTGACCTTGACATCAAGGCAGCATTTGACAGAGTGCAGCATCAAGGAGCCATAATAAAACTGAAGTCAATGGGAATCAGGGGGAAAACTCTCCATTTGCTGGAGCCATACCTATCACAAAGGAAAATGGTTGTGGTTGTTGAAGGTAAATCATCCCAGCCCCAGGATGTCGCTGCAGGAGTTCTTCAGGGCAGTGTCCTTTGCCCAACCATCTTTAGCTGCTTCATCAATGACCTTCCCTCCATCATAAGGTCAGAAGTGGGAATGTTCGCTAATGATTGCAGTGTTCAATTCCATTCGCAACTACTCAGAAAATGAAGCAGTCCATCCCGCATGCAGCAAGACCTGAACAACATTCAAGCTTGGGTTGATAAGTGGCAAGTAACATTCATGCCATAAAAGTGTCAGGCAATGACCAGTCCAACAAGCAAGAGTCTAACCACCTCCCCTTGATATTCATTGCTGAATCCTCCACCATCAACATCCAGGGGGGCTCACCATTGACCAGAAACTTAACTGAACCAGCCACATAAATACTGTGGGTCAGAGCCTGGGTATTCTGCGACAAGTGTATCACTTCCTTACTCCCCAAAGCCTTTCCGCCATCTACCAGGCACAAGTCAGGAGTGTGATGGAATACTCTCCAATTGCCTGGATGAGTGCAGCTCCAACAACACTCAAGATGCTCAACACCATCCAGGACAAAGCAGCCCATTTGACTGGCACCTTTAACATTCACTCCTTCCACCACCAGCACACCGTGGCTGCAGTGTGTACCATCTATAAGATGCACTGCAGCAACTTACCACGGCTTCTTCGGCAGCGCCTCACAAACCTGCGACCTCTACCACCTAGAAAGACAAGGGAAGCAGATGTATGGGAGCACCATCACCTGAAAGTTCCCCTCCAAGTTACGAACCATCCTGAAATAGATCACCGTTCCTTCATCATCGCTGGGTCAAAATCCTGGAGCTCCCTCCCTAACAGCACTGCGAGTGTTCCTTCAGCACAAGGACTGCAGCGGTTCAAATAGGCGGCTCATCACCACCTCAAGGGAAATTAGGGATAGGCAATAAATGCTGGCCTTGCCAGTAATGCCTACTTCTCAGAACGAATAATAAAAACGAATGGAAACTGCCTATGTAAACTTGTCATGTTGTAAAGCCTCCTCTCAGTGGTGGTGCTGTAGAGCTCGGTTAAGCATCGCCCAGCTCCTCAATAAATACTGCAGAGGAAGTCAAATGTTCCAAACAGCTCTACTTCGGAAATTACGATACATTTTGCTTCATAACTATAAATAATATGAAATCATAAAAATAGTTTACACAAATTTGGCCAGAATACATGGCTTGAAAATAGGGACTGAATTAGATCTGTGCGCTCTGGCCCATATATTGTCCAGCTCGGGAAACCTGCTTCACTTGAAGACGACACTGGGTTTCATTCCCTGTGCACACCACGACAAGAGACTGACAAGTATACTTTGTAAAATCACTGTATAGTTTTGTCACACTGTATATACTGTTTATACATGGATATGTTTACGGTTATTTGATATTGTATGCAACCCATTGGGAACTACACATTGCAGGTTGGGATTTGTTGAGTCTCTGTGATTTGGCTCAGTGAGGTGATATGAAAGGTCCTGTCTACCTTTGTGAGGTACTGGGAGGGGTCTCGGTCTGACCTTTCAGTTGATTTGGGGCTATATATTGGGTGCTTGAGTTGTAAAATATGCCAGGAAAGGGCTCCAGCGATCCTCGAGTTTCAGGCACAGTCTATACAACAACTTTCATTTATATAGCACCTTTAATATAGTAAAACATCCCAAAGCACTTCACAGAAGTGTTGTTAAACAAAAATGTGACAAGACACAGAAGGAGATATTGGGACAGGTTGGTCAAAAAGGGAGGTGTTAAGGAGCATCTTAAAGGTGGAGAGAAGTAGAGATACAGAGAGGCTTCAGGAGGGATTTCCAGAGGTTAGGCCTGAGGCAGCTGACGGCATGGCCACCAATGGTGGAGCAATTAAGATCAGGAATGTACAAGAGGCCAGAATCGGAGGAGCGCAGAGATCTCAAAGGCTTGTAGAGTTGGGGGAGGTTACAGAGGTAGGGAGGGGGTGAGACCAGAGGGATTTGAAAACAAGGATGACAATATTAAAATTGAGGCGTGTCAGACCGGGAGCCAATGTAGGTCAGCAAGTACAGGGATGATGGGTGAACACGATTTGAAGCGAGTTATGAGCACAAGTTTATATAGGGTAGAAGATGGGAGGCCGCCAGGAGAGCATTAGAATAGTCAAGTTTAGAGATAACAAAGTCATGGATGAGTGTTTCAGCAGCAGATGAACTGAGGCAGGGGTAGGGGCGGAGTCGGGCGATGTAATGGTGGTGGAAATGGGCAGCCTTGGTTAAGGTTGAAAGGTTAAGGTGTGGTACCCTTTGAATAGTACTTTTTACAAGGTTTATTAGGGTATGGATCACAATGTTCTTATATTTGCCCTGTGCTGAATTGACAGAAAGGTGTTCAGTATTGAATGTGTGACAATGACAATAGTTTTGAGTTCACCTGCTCGCAATGAGATGGCACCATGGAGCAAGTGCTTGTAAAGGAGATTAAGTGCTGTCAAATGGGATTGCATAGTCAAGCAAACAGACATATACTTTGTAGCCAAAACCAATAGCACCAAATGGGTTCTGATGAAGGGTCATCTACCTGAAATGTTAACTCTGTTTCTCTCTCCACAGATGCTGCCTGACCTGCTGAGTATTTCTAGCATTTTCTGTTTTTATTTGAGATTTCCAGCAATTGCAGTATTTTTCTTTAGTACCAAATGGTCCATTACCTCTCAGTTGATAGGGTATGCTACATAAAGGAACTTGTGCACATGATTTGAGAAGGAGCAGGAACAAACATAAGTCGTGGTCCATGTTGGAATTAATCATATATGAAACATCATATCATAGGCAGTCTTTTGGAATCGAGGAAGACTTGCTTCCACTCCTAAAGTGAGTTCTTTGGTGGCTGAACAGTCCAACACGAGAGCCACAGACCCTGTCACAGGTAGGACAGATATTCGCCGGGAGATGGGGGCGGGGGCGGTGGCACTGATTTACCACACGCTCCTTCCGCTGCCTGCGCCTGACCTCTTCACGCTCGCAGCGATGAGATTCGAAGAGTTCAACGCCCTCCCAGATGCACTTTCTCCACTTAGGGCAGTCTTCGGCCAGGGTCTCCCAGGCGTTAATGGTGATGTCGCACTTCACCAGGGAGGCTTTGAGGGTGTCCTTGCAATGTTTCCGCTGCCCACCTTTGGCTCATTTGCCATGAAGGAGCTCCGCATAGAGCAGTTGCTTAGGGAGTCTCGTGTCTGGAATGCGAACTAAATGGCCTACCCAAAGAAGCACTGCAGTCCAACAAAAGATATCCAAGTTTACAGACATGCCCTTTGAAATGTGCCACATTCCAACAACTGGTAGATTCCATTCTGACAGGGACTGGTGGTTATATCGTTGCATACATTGTTGAGATAGTCATTTTTAGTCAGAGATGGGAAAAACATTTCAACTGTCACTAATGTATTAACCCAGTTTAAAAAGCAGGGTTGATAGTTGAGACTAAAACCTAATAAAATGGTATGGTTCAGGTTTTGTACTTGGATCAGGACCTGAACTGGAGGTAAATTCCATCATGTACTTGTCTACCATGGCTAAATGTTCCTCGGTTATCCGGCAACAACGCCTCGGCATTAACTGATTAACCCGCAAAATGAAGCTCAATCAAGTGGTCTGATCAGCCCAGGCAGAAAATGATTTTGAAAGGTTGAAGAATAAACTACGCACTCGCTTCTAATAGCAATTCTCAAGCTTTCATTCTCCATATCTATGCATTCGATCGAGGCACCGGTGATGTTTGGAGTGAGGTAAATCACTTTGCGGAGGGACAACATAACATAAGAAATAGGAGCAGGAGCCATTTGGCCCCTCGAGACTGCTCCGCCATTTAATATCATGGGCTCAGCTCCACTTCCCTGCCCACTCCCCATAACCCTTCATTCCCTTATCGTACAAAAATCTGTCCATCTCCACCTTAAATATATTCAATGACCCAACCTCCATAGCTCTCTGGGGCAGAGAATTCCACAGATTTACAACCCTCAGAAGAAATTCCTCCTCATCTCAGTTCTAAATGGGTGACCCCTTATTCTTAAACTATGCCCCCTAGTTCCCCCACGAATGGAAACATCTTCTCTGCATCTACCTTGTCGAGCCCCCTCGGTATCTTCTATGTTTCAACAAGATCACCTCTCATTCTTCTGAACTCCAATGAGTAGAAGCACAATCTGCTTCATAAGTCAATCCCTTCATCTCGGGAATCAACCTAGTGAACCTTCTCTGAACTGCCTCTAATGCAAGTATATCCCTCCTTAAATGAGGAGACCAAAACTGTATGCAGTACTCTAATTGTGGTCTCACCAATACGTTGTACAGTTGTAGCAGGACTTCCCTGCTTTTATACTCCATCCACCTTGCAATAAAGGCTAACATTCCATTTACCTTCCTGATTACTTGCTTTAAAAAAGGAGGGAGAGAGAAAGCAGGGAATTATAGACCGGTCAGCCTGACCTCAGTAGTGGGTAAAATGATGGAATCAATTATTAAGGATGTCATAGCAGCGCATTTGGAAAATGGTGACATGATAGGTCCAAGTCAGCATGGATTTGTGAAAGGGGGATCATGCTTGACAAATCTTCTGGAATTTTTTGAGGATGTTTCCAGTAAAGTGAACAAAGGAGAACCAGTTGATGTGGTATATTTGGACTTTCAGAAGGCTTTCGACAAGGTCCCACACAAGAGATTAATGTGCAAAGTTAAAGCACATGGGATTGGGGGTAGTGTGCTGACGTGGATTGAGAACTGGTTGTCAGACAGGAAGCAAAGAGTAGGAGTAAATGGGGACTTTTCAGAATGGCAGGCAGTGACTAGTGGGGTACCGCAAGGTTTTGTGCTGGGGCCCCAGCTGTTTACATTGTACATTAATGATTTAGACGAGGGGATTAAATGTAGTATCTCCAAATTTGCAGATGACACTAAGTTGGGTGGCAGTGTGAGCTGCGAGGAGGATGCTATGAGGCTGCAGAGTGACTTGGATAGGTTAGGTGAGTGGGCAAATGCGTGGCAGATGAAGTATAATGTGGATAAATGTGAGGTTATCCACTTTGGTGGTAAAAACAGAGAGACAGACTATTATCTGAATGGTGACAGATTAGGAAGGGGGAAGGTGCAGCGAGACCTGGGTGTCATGGTACATCAGTTATTGAAGGTTGGCATGCAGGTACAGCAGGCGGTTAAGAAAGCAAATGGCATGTTAGCCTTCATAGCGAGGGGATTTGAGTACAGGGGCAGGGAGGTGTTGCTACAGTTGTATAGGGCCTTGGTGAGGCCACACCTGGAGTATTGTGTACAGTTTTGGTCTCCTAACTTGAGGAAGGATGTTCTTGCTATTGAGGGAGTGCAGCGAAGATTCACCAGACTGATTCCCGGGATGGTGGGACTGACCTATCAAGAAAGACTGGATCAACTGGGCTTGTATTCACTGGAGTTCAGAAGAGTGAGAGGGGACCTCATAGAAACGTTTAAAATTCTGACAGGTTTGGACAGGTTGGATGCAGGAAGAATGTTCCCAATGTTGGGGAAGTCCAGAACCAGGGGTCACAGTCTAAGGATAAGGGGTAAGCCATTTAGGACCGAGATGAGGAGAAACTTCTTCACCCAGAGAGTGGTGAACCTGTGGAATTCTCTACCACAGAAAGTAGTTGAGGCCAATTCACTAAATATATTCAAAAGGGAGTTAGATGAAGTCCTTACTACTCGGGGGATCAAGGGATATGGCGAGAAAGCAGGAAGGGGGTACTGAAGTTTCATGTTCAGCCATGAACTCATTGAATGGCGGTGCAGGCTAGAAGGGCTGAATGGCCTGCTCCTGCACCTATTTTCTATGTTTCTATCTGCATACTAACTTTTTGTGTTTCATGCACAATGACCCCCAGGTCCCGCTGTACTGCAGCATTTTTAAAAAAAATTTCCTGCCAAAGTGGATAACCTCACACTTTCCCACATTATGGGCCCAAGTTTCCACATGATAAAAAACGGGCGCCCCTCCGAGCTGAGCGCCCGTTTTTCGCGCCTAAAAAAAACCTTGCGATTCTGGAGCATTATGCAGCTCCTTGTCTGCCTGGCGCGGCGCCCAGGGGGGCGGAGCCTACTCTCGCGCCGATTTTGTAAGTGGGAGGGGGCGGGTACTATTAAAATTAGTTTTTTTTCCTGCCGGCAACGCTGCGCGTGCGCGTTGGAGCGTTGGCACATGCTCAGTGCGAAAAAAACATTGGCACTCGGCCATTTTTGTCGTTCGTTGTAGCTGTTTGATTTTTGAACATTTTTTTAATAAAAGCACATTGCCATCAGCACATCTCACTGCAGCCTTCTCACTGTCTCCTTCCCCCCCGCGGGAAAGAACGGGCGCCTCCTCTCCCCTCCCCTCCCCCCCCCCCCGCGGGAAGAACGGGCGCCTCCCCCCCCCCCCCCGCGGGAAAGAACGGGCGCCTCCTCTCCCCTCGCGGGAAAGAACGGGCGCCTCCTCTCCCCTCCCCACCCACACGGGCAGAACGGGCGCCTGCCCCCCCCCCCCCCCCCCCGGAAAGAACGGGCGCCTCTTCTCCCCTCCACCCCCACCCCCGTGGGAAAGAACGGGCGCCTCCCCACCCCCCTCCTGCGGGAAAGAACGGGCGCCTCATCTCCTCTCCCACCCCCCGAGGGCAGAACGGGCACCTCCCCCCCCTCCCCCCCGCGGGAAGAATGGGCGCCTCAGGCTGACTGCAGAATTCTCCGTGCCTGAAGCACTTTCACACAGGTAGGAAGATGGTTTATTCAATCTTTTCTTTGCTTATAAATGTTTATTCAGGTTGGATTTATTTGTATAATATTTGTATAAGTATAAATAAGGATTTATTGTAGAATTTAATGAATTCCCTTCCCCCCCTCCCCCCCCACCTCGTTCTGGACGCCTAATTTGTAACCTGCGCCTGATTTTTTAATGTGTAGAACAGGTTTTTTCAGTTCTACAAAAATCTTCACTTGCTCCATTCTACTTTAGTTTGGAGTACGTTTTCACTGTGGAAACTTTCAAATCAGGCGTCAGTGGCCGGACACGCCCCCTTTTGAAGAAAAAATTCTGTTCCAAAGTAGAACTGTTCTACCTGACTAGAACTGCAGAAAAAAAAATGTGGAGAATTGCGATTTCTAAGATAGTCCGTTCTCCACCAGTTGCTCCTAAAAATCAGGCGCAAATCATGTGGAAACTTGGGCCCAAGATTCCATCTGCCAAATGTTTGCCCACTCACTTAGACTGTCTATATCCTCACAACTTGCTTTTCCACTCATCTTCGTATCATCTGCAAACTTGGCTACATTACACTCAGTCCCTTCATCCAAGTCATTAATATAGATTGTAAATAATTGAGGCCCCCAGCACTGATCCCTGTGGCACCCCGATAGTTTCTCCATGTCTTGCTGCAGTCGCCGTGTGGGACCCGATGCCAGCCAAATGTTGCGAGTAGGGGTATGGAGCAGGCCGGGGCCATCAGAGGGAGCAGTGTGCGGCGGCATGACACGACAGGGAGTAGCGCATGCTGCTGCAGGAGGGCAACGGCTGCAAAGCCAGGTCGCTGACTGCAGTGCGGGCAGGCACAGCAGGAGGGGAAAAGGAGCAGCAAGAGTTTATAAAAGGAAGTGACGGGGGCCCAGAAGAGGCGAGGGTCCAGGGGCAGCATGGGCCAGCACACATTGCTAGATGTGTACGCGCTCAGTCCGTGCAGCAGAGCTGGTCTCCAGTCATCGTGGGTAATCCTTGGCACTGGATCAAGGACTAGCTCTGTCAAGCCTGAGTGGTGGCTGGTGTGCAACAGCCATCACACGCTAAAAAAATCCACGCACAGGCATCTTCCACCTCCAAGATGTAGTTCGGGATCTGGAATATTAGGTCCTTCATTGAAACACCTGTGAACTCATCCCTTTTTGACGTGGAAGCAGATCGTCCTCGCTTCGAGGAACTGCCTATGATGATGATGACTAGTTACCATTTGCCAAGCAGAAAATGACCGATTTATCCCAAACTCTCTCTTTTCTGTTAGTTAGCCAATCCTCTATCCATGCTAATATATTACCCCCAACCCCATGAGCTCTTATCTTGTGCAGTAACCTTTTATGTGGCACCTTATCGAATGCCTTCTGGAAATCCAAATACACCACATCTGCTGGCTCCCCCTTATCCCTCCTTCTTTAAATAGGGGCATTACATTTTCAGTTTTCCAATCCGCTGGGATTTCTCCAGACTCCAGGGAATTTTGGTTGATAGCAACCAATGCATCCACTATCTCTGCAGTCACTTCTTTTAAGACCCGAGAATGTAGGCCATCAGATCCAGGGGACTTGTTCACCTTTAGTCCCATTATTTTGTTTACCTAAATTATAGGCTACTGCCATGAGAGATGGCTTATTCTAAAATTGAAAACGAATGTTTAAGTTATGTCTGATGCTGCAGAGGCTACAGTCCTACTTACATGGAACTGTATTTATGATGTATTCTGAGCACAATCCCTTAATGTGGTTACAGTCGACTTGTGACAAAATGCATGCCTGTTGCGATGAAGCATCACCCTGGAAGGATACAACACTGTTATCCAACATTGCAGTGGTTCCCAAAACAGGGTGCTGACACACTGTCACTTCAGCAGTAAGTGCAGATTCAATCCTCGTGAATAATGCATTGGCATCACTCACGAGTATTGAATTTGAAAAAGTTACAGGACAAAAATGAAGCTGTTCTCTCCAAGTAGCTGCTCCTTCAAATCAGTTACAATAGATAAAGAGATATCTTGCTGGAGCGGGGCATCTCACGGTACTAGCCGTTAGTTAGACTTTTTCCTGCATCCTTTAACTTGCACCGCAACTTGCGGGGAGTGCAAGCTGATAACGGCGTAGCGAGTGCAACGGGGCATCCGAGACCAATGAGATTTACAGATTGAGAAGCAGAGGAACGACAGAGAAGGAGGGTGAATTAGAGTCAAATCAGCTACTGAAAGAGAAATAAAGAGGGAAAGAGACAGAAAGGAAAAGGAAGAATACATTTTAAAAATTGAAATTTGAAATTTTGAAAATCTCTTAACAATTTACCACATGCAGGAATGTGACAGTTTGTTACTTTCTGAACCAGAGGGATTGATTGGTACTGCTTTAACAATGATCACATTGTTAAAAAGGTGCCAGATTGTTAATTATGAGCCCTAACTTTCAGCGGCGAGTTTAATGGACAATTAATTTGCAAAATCCAGCAAGTTCTAAAAAAAATAACAGGGAGGCTAAGGGCGAAATACCGTTCGTGTGAAGCAAACTGCAGAGCAACGCAAGTCGAGCAGCAAGTTCTGGTGATTCACAACTCAGGGCATATCTCTAATCCCCTGAATTTTCTGACCGATTTGCACATTAATACTGGCGTGTGTCGTGAACTCGGTTACTTTTCCAGGATTTGGCACAAAGAATTTAAAGATCAGCTTAAATCAATACAAATATTGCACGCTTGTCTGTTTCCAAGGTTACAAGTAGGAGACAGGTTTCAAGGCAGATATTTCAAATATATACATTTTGTCTGATTGCTTCAGTTATCTGTATGACAGCCAATAATATTTGAATCAGTGTCAATTATCAGATCCAGCAAACTTTGGCAAATCAGCCGAGGGGTATTTAAATGGCTGAATTTGTTTATTAAACAGAATTAGAAGAGAGGAGAGCTGAAGCACAGGAGATTATTCAGCCCATTGTGTCTGTGCCGACTCTTTGGTATTAGCAATCAAACTAATCCCACTACCCTGCTCTCCCCATAACCCTGCATCAATCCCAAACTAATCACACTGCTTTGCTCTCTCCCCATAGCCCTGTATCAATCTCAAACAAATCCCACTTCCCCCCCAGAACCCTGTAACTTCCTCTGTTTCAAATATTTATCCAATTTTTCCTCAGAATAGTCTCTGCCTTGTAGGCTGGTTACTATGATAGGGAGTGGCAATGGAATAAAAGAACGAACAAACAAAAATTTTTTGGTTAAGTGTAGTCACTGTTATAATGAGGAAATTAAGCAATCAATTTGCACACAAGGTCCCAGAACAATGAAATAAATGACTAGATAATCTGTTTTAGTGATACTGGTTGAATGATGAAGTGTTGGCCAGGTCATCAGGAAAACTGCCCTGCTCTGAAGAGTGCCATGGGATCTTTTACATCATCATCAGAGACAGTCCCTCGAAATCGAGGAAGACTTGCTTCCACTCGAAAAGAGAGCTCTCAGGTGACTGAACAGTCCAATACGGGAATTACAGTCTCTGTCACAGGTGGGACAGTCAGTCGCTGTAGGAAAAGGTTTGCCTCATGCTCCTTCTGCTGCCTGCGCTTGTTTTCTGCGTGCTCTCGGCGATGAGACTCGAGGTGCTCAGCGCCCTCCCGGATGCTCTTCCTCCACTTAGGGCGGTCTTTGGCCAGAGACTCGGTGGGGATGTTGCATTTTATCAAGGAGGCATTGAGGGTGTCCTTGAAACGTTTCCTCTGCCCACCTGGGGCTCGCTTGCCATGTAGGAGTTCAGAGTAGAACGCTTGCTTTGGGAGTCTTGTGTCAGGCATGCGAACAATGTGGCCCGTCCAACAGAGCTGGTCGAGTGTGGTCAGTGTTTCGAAGCTGGGGATGTTGGCCTGATCGAGAACACTGACGTTGGTGCGTCTGTCCTCCCTGGGGGTTTGCAGGATCTTGCGGAGACATCGTTGGTGGTATTGCTCCAGTGCTTTGAGGTGTCTACTGTATATGGTCCATGTCTCTGAGCCATACAGGAGGGCGGGGATCAATACAGCCCTGTAGACCATAAGCTTGGTGCCAGATTTGAGGGCCTGATCTTCGAACACTCTCTTCCTCAGGCAGCAGAAGGCTGCGCTGGCGCACTGGAGGCGGTGTTGAACCTCATCGTCGATGTCTGCCCTTGCTGATAATAGGCTCCCAAGGTATGGAAAGTGGTCCACGTTGTCTAGGGGCGCGCCATGCATCTTGATGACTGGGGGGGGGGGGGGGGGGGGGGCAGTGCTGTGTGGCGTGGTCAGGTTGGTGGAGGACCATCAACTGACCAAGCATCCGGGGCCTCTGTTCAAGGGTTCATCTGAAATACAGCTGACGGATCAATGCCCTGCACCCCGCAGAAACAGGCAGCAGAGCTAAAATAGAGCGGGTGAGCTTTACACCCATTTCTGCTTCCAGTTATTTTTCTAGGGCCTTCTGCTGGGAACAGAGTCACCCATCCGATCAGGCCAGAGCAATCAGCGAGGACGCTCGACTCAGTAAAACCTGGCAGTATAGCAGAGGAGGCTCGAGGGGAAGTGGTCAGGAGTAAACCGGCAGGCTCCGCAAAATAATGTGCATGTTTCCCAGCCTCCTGAAAATGCCCAGTCGGCTCCCAGAACCCAGAAGAGGGAACTTCAGCCAGGCATCTGTTTACCGCCTGCAGGTGACCCGCTCACTGGCGATATCCACTGGACGGCTGGTCTATAGTTAAAATCAACTCTAGCTTCCAAGATACTGCAGCGCTCCCTTAATACTGCCCCTCAGACAGTGCAGCACTCCCTCACTACTGCCCATCAGTCAGTGCACGCTTCTCCAATTCTGCCGTTCCGACAGTGCAGCATTGCCTCGGACAGTGCAGCACTCCTGCGACAGTGCAGCGCTCCCTTAGTTCTGACCCTACAACAGTGTAGTGCTCCCTCAGTACTGACCCACCGACAGTGCAGTGCTCCCTCAGTACTGATCCTCAGACAGTGCAGTGCTCCCTCAGTACTGACCCTCCAACAGTGCAGTGCTCCCTCAGTACTGACCCTCCAACAGTGCAGCGCTCTCTCAGTACTGCGCTGAAGTGTCAGTCTAGATTCTGTGCTTATAGATTTGGGCTTGAAACCATGACATTCTGTTTCAGTGGCAACACTGAGCCAAGGCTGACACCTTGTACTTTGTTAGTTATAGGAATATATATTCACTGCAATAAATACCATTGAAAGTGTATTAAGTAAAAGAAACAGGAATTTTATCTTGTTTGGTGAAATGTATACTTTCATATATGAACAAAATGATTGGAAAAAATATCAAATTAGATGAAAATGCTGTCTTTAAATAAAACATGCTAAGCTATAATTTTACAGCAAAAAGTGAGAGAGGTTACAGGTAGCAGAAATGTATGTGGATGAGTAGAGCTGAAGATGGGCGGAGGATAGGAGACTGGTCAGGAGCACTGGAGCGATTGAGTCTGGAGTTACAAAGCATGTGACGAAGGTTTCAGGAGCAGATGGATAATATTCAAGGTAGAAGGAGGTGATCTTTGTGATGGAGAGGATATAGATTCATTCAGCTGTCTCAGGATTGTACAAGTCACTGAGGTTGTAAACAGTCGGGTTCAGCTTGAGATAGGGAGGGTAGAGTTGGTGCTTGTGGAATGGAGTTTGTGGTGGTGACCAAAGACAATGGTTGGCGGTTTAGTTGCAGGAAATAATGGCATCCTATCAGAGAAATCTTCCATCTACCCATCATAGCAAATTAGTGTTGCCTGCTTATTTCCATGATTGCTTTGTGCAGCCAGCGTTCTCCGCGTGTTCATTGGCTGCACGCATCAACAGGAGGCATAATATTGCAAGTGCCTAGCGCTAACTAAAGGCAGCCTGCACCTCTAAGAGGTGCTGAGAGTATTTTCAAGGTAGAGAGTGTGCATCAAGGTTTTCAGACACTGCGCTGGAGGTCTTGGTAGAAGAGGTAGAAGAGGTGGAAGAGAGGAGAGATGTCCTGTATTCTCAGGAAGGCAGGAGGACCTTCAGAGACATGCTCAGGAAGCAGTGGGGAAAAAATAGCAGTGGAGGTCAATGCCAAGAGTATAGTTGCAAGAACTCAATGCAGTGCAGGAAGAAATTTACTAATCTCACACGAGTTGTCAAGGTCAGCGAATTTATCTTCAAATGTCATACCCTACCAACTGCTCCATTAGCCTCATCCACTGCTCAATTCACTACACCCCCATCAACCATCTACCAACAATCTCGATCAATCAGGGCTCAACCCTGCTTTACCTCACCCTCACACACTTAGCACTGTTGCAAACCTCACACCCACATCTCTCAGCTCTCACACACTGGCAGCTATTCAACCATGACAGCTACATCACCCAAATATATTGCACGACACTCACTGATATACTTCCTTCTTTCTTGCAGGTGGCAGCAGGAATTAACTGGAAGGGGAGAAGCACACATGCATATTTTAAACCCCATGGAGGAGACAGTGCTGGGCATCAAGGGGAATGGGCATTGCTGAGGCCATGGCTACCGGCGGGGCTGAGAGCGATTGATGATGAGGGTATCAGCACTTGGTACATTGGGAACCTTGCCAGAAAGCTCGCACTCAATGTCATGGAGGATGGAGGAGTCCAGCACCAACTTGGTACAGGGCTTTGCGCAGAGCTTGGAGTCCATTCTTTCCAACATGGAACGGGTGGTCACCTCCATCAGCACACCTATGGCCCAACCATGATTCTGCATCTGATGGCCAATGTCTCAGCTTCCATTGCAGCACAAGCAGCTTCCACCAAAAGTCTGAGTGCTACAGTGCAAGCTCAGACTGCTGCCATCATGGCTCTGGAAACAAGAAATCAAAGGAGCTTCCAGGGCATCGCAGCATTCAAGCAATCTGTTCCCCAACAGATTACTAGGATTCCTGAGGCGCTGCCCCAGAAAGTGACCGTGGCTCCATTGAGTACAAACCTGCTGTTCTCTCAGGATGACAGCATTCGTGCTTCCACCCTTGCAACTCAGCCAGTGCCCTTGCTGTTGCACGTCAGCCAGCCAGCCCAGACTGCTGCAGCCCAGCCAAGATGGTGCAATCTGAAGCAGGGCCTCCTAGGCACACAGCTGCTTGAGGTTGCCCTTCATGGCCATCTGCAGTCTTCTCAATTGAAAGTCAGCAGCTTTCCACCAGTCATGCTGTAGCCACTGGGGAAGCACCTTGTAGAAGCACCAGGAGAGGCAAAGGAACACAGAAAAGGCAGTAGAGAATGCACATGGCAATTTGGTTTATTTTTGTATGCATTATGTCATGATTTAATTTATAAATTTTGATTGGAATGTGTATTTTGTATTGGCTTTTATTTTGGCATTGTGGGAAAGAGGATGATGTGATGGTCAGTGACAGAGAAACGGTAAGGAGTGTGGGACTGTTGATGAATGGGGAGCTGTGGTTGAGGTTACTGGTATCGCTCATTAATTATTTGATCACCTCGAGCCTGGGCAGAAAGCGGCTGTCTACATTGCAGCTTCCCTTCCTCTTCTTCCTGTTCATCCTCTACTTCCTCCTCATGCTCTTGCTCCTCAGCTTCTCGCCCAATAGGTGGTGGCAAGGACTGCTTTCTTATAATGGCAAGGTTGTGCAACATGCAGCATACCACCAGAAATCTTGAGACCCGCTCAGCTGAATACCTCCAGAACAATTCAGGCATGGAAGCGTTGCTTGAGGATGTCAATGGTGTGTTCTATAATATTCCTTGTGGCAGCATGGCTCTCCTTGTATGCCTGCTATGGATTCCAGACCGGAGTCATGAGCCGATAACCCTTGTCGCCCAGTAACCACCCTTTGATTTGCCATGGTTGTTCAAATTCAGCTGGCACAGAGGACTTCCGCATAGTGAACGAATCATGACTACTGCCAGGATACCAGGCATTGACCTGCATGATGCGCTGCCTGTGGTCACACACTAGTTGCACATTTAAGGGAATGGAATCCCTATCTGTTCAGAAAAGTGACAGAGCTGACATGAGGCCCAAAGAAGTGTGTTTGCAGTCAATGGTACCCTACACTATGCAGAAGCCTGCAATCCAAGTGAACTGTTGTTCTCGCTCTGCCTGCTTGACTCTGGCAAGAGGAAATGAGGTGAAGCTGTATAGATCATCTCAGTGACCTCCCTTATTCAGCAGTTCACTGCAAACTGCATGATGTTACTTATATCTCCAGCAGCAACCTTGACAGCCACAGACAATGGGGTCCTTGCCCTGCTCGGAGGTTGATATTGTGGCTGCAACAATTGGCAGATTTCAGTCACGACCTCTATAGTGAAGCGCAGATTTCGCAAGCATTGGTTGTCACTGAAATTCAAGTAAGAGAATTGTTCCCTAAACACCCTTTCTGGATATGGCCACCTGCTGAGTGCCCTTCTCCCCCTCCTCGCTTTTCGAGCATCTTGTCCTGTTGTGTGTGGCCTCTCTTCATTCTCCCAATCATACTCAATTCCATGGGGAAGGCCTACTAGGCCACGCATACATGCAAGCAACTGGTTTCAGCACAAGCCATCAAAAAAAAGTACTTCAGGACCTGCCACACCACTCTCTGTAGACTAATGAAACTTTCTACAGATATGGAAAAGCCCATCAAAATGCAGTTAAGTTACACAACAGCCAGAAGAAATACTTCAGCAACTAACCTGCAAGTTATCCCTTTAAATAGTGCTGGTGGAGGGCCATGCCGTTTAACGCCATGTTCAGCTGTGCAAGGTTAAGGGCGTAAGCTGCAGTGCAGAGCTCGAAAATGGCAGTTCTGGTGTCAAATAAACATTGGACACTAACTGACATCATGATCTGCCTGCTCTGCATGCTGCCTGCCGGTGGTCGTTAGGTGCACCAGAAAAAGGCGGCTCATGACAAATGTAAGGTTTATAATACAGTAGAGAACCAAGCTGAAAGCAGAGGAGCTGAAATTCCGTCCTCGCTGGGTCCACACGAAGTGCGGACGGACCCAGCAAGGCCTCGCAAAAGCCAGTTTTCGGGGCGCAATGCGCATGCGGCGAAAACCGGCTTTTCCGATCGGTCAAGATTTCTCTTGACAGATCGAACGTATCCCCGGGAGAAGGACATTTGCACGGGCCGAGATTGGGCAATTTGCCCATCTCTTGTCCAGCGAATGTCCTTCAAACTCTTACGCCTGGTGAAAGCAGGCACATGGCCTACTTTTACCAGCATAAGAGTTTTAAAACATCTAAAAATAAAATTTAGAAACACATTTTTATGTTAAAAACCCTGTCCATTAAGGTAAGTTTATTTTAAACTGTATTGAAACACATTAAAAAAAATTTCAAAAAATATTTTTTTCTCTAAAACATTTAGTTCACTTTAATTTCAATTAATTTTAACTATGTGAGGTGTTTTATTTATTTATTGTGTTTCTTGTCTTAGAGGTTTATTCCCAGTGATAATAATGAGAACTCGGAGAAACATCATTATCAATGAGAATACTGCAGAGTGATTGATGGTCCAGGTTCACGTGACTCCAGCTCTTTCGTGTGTACAGGGAAGTCCTCTTCCCGTACGCTGCACATCGAAAGAAGGCCTCCGACCAGAATCGAAGGCGCCTCTGGGACCACCAGATACTTCCACAAAAAATTTTGGGTCGGAGGCCTTATTTCGATGTCCACAGGAAGCCTCCGACCGGAATTTCAGCCTCAGAAAATACAGAGCTGATCTAAAAAAAAGGTAGTAAAAAGGACAAAGAGAGAGTATGAGACTAGATTAGTGGCCAACATAAAAGGGAACCCAAAGGTCTTCTATAAACATACAGGTTATTAAAAGGGCAGTCAAAGGGTGGGGCCGATTGGGGACAAAAAGGAGATCCTCTTGCGCACACAGAGGGCCTAACTGAGGTACTAAATTAGTATTTTGTACCTGTCTTCATTAAAGGAGAGAATGCTGCCAATGTAGCAGTAAAGGAGGAGGCAGTACATAAGAAATAGTAGCAGGAGTAGGCCATACGGCCCCTCTAGCCTTCTCCACCATTTAATAAGATCATGGCTGATCTGATCATGGACTCAGCTCCACTTCCCCGTCCACTCACCATAACCCCTTATCGTTTATGAAACTGTCTATTTCTGTCTTAAATTTATTCAATGTCCCAGCTTCCACAGCTCTCTGAGGCAGTGAATTCCATAGATTTACAACCCTCCGAGAGAAGAAATTTCTCCTCGTCTCTGTTTTAAGATCATGCTCTCTAGTTCTAGTCTTCCCTATCAGTGGAAACATTCTCCCTACGTCCACCTCGTCAAGCCCCTTCATAATCTTATAGGTTTCGATAAGATCACCTCTCATTCTTCTGAATTCCAATTAGGCTCAACCTACTGAACCTTTCCTCATAAGTCAACCCCCTCATCCCCAGAATCAACCTAGTGAACCTTCTCTGAACTGCCTCCAAAGCAAGTATATCCTTTCGTAAATATGGAAACCAAAACTGCACGCAGTATTTCAGGTGTGGCCTCACCAATACTTTATATAACTATAGCAAGACTTCCCTGCTTTTATACTCCATCCTCTTTGCAATAAAGGCCAAGATACCATTGGCTTTCCTGGATTGGATAAAAATAGATAAAAAGGAGGTACTTAAAAGGTTGGCAGTCCTCAAAGTAGAAAAGTCATCCAAGTCTGGATGGAAATGTATCCGAGGTTACTGAGGGAAGTAAGGGTAGAAATTTCAGAGGCTCTGGCCACAATCTTCCAATCCTCCTTGGATATGGGAGTGGTGGCAGAAAACTGGAGGATTTCAAATGTTGCACCCCTGTTCAAAAAAGGAGAGAAGAATAAACCCATCAATTACAGACCAGTCAGCCGAAGGTCAGTGGTGGGGAAACTTTTAGAAACAATGATCCGAGACAAAATTAATTGGCACTTAGAAAAGTACGGGCTAACTCATGAAAGTCAGCACGGATTTGCTAAAGGCAAATCGTGTTTGACTAATTTGATTGAGTTCATTGATGAAGTACCATATAATAGACTTGTTAGTAAAATTAAAGCCCATGGGATTAAAGAGGCAATGGGAGTAGTTTTTCAGACTGGAGGGAAGAAATACAGTTGTGCTCTCCAGTGGTCAGAATTAGGACCACTGCTCTTATTGATGCATATCAATGGCCTGGATGTGGGCATAATTTCAAAGTTCAAAGAGGACACAAAACTCTGAAATGTAGTAAACAATGAGGAGGATAGCAACAGACTTCAGGAGAACATGGACAGACTGGTGAAATGTGCAGACACATGCAATTTAACACAGAAAAGTATAAAGTGATTAATTTTGGTAAGAGGAATGAGGAGAGCCAATATAAACTAAATCATGCCATTTTAAAGAGGGTGCAGGAAGAGTGAGACCCGGGGGCGGGCGGGGTGTACATACACAAATCTTTGAATGTGACAGGACAAGTTGATAAAGTTGTTAAAAAAAGTATACAGGATCCTTGGCTTAATAAACAGAGGCATAGAGTACAAACACAAGAAAGTTATGCTAAACCTTTAGAAATCACTGGTTAGGCCCCAGCTGAAGTATTGGGCTCAATTTTGGCCAGGAGTTGCTTCTTTTTTTTGGAGTAACTTAGTTTTTCTGGCATAACTTAAAAATTCCCATTTTCCACAATCAATTTGCACCAGTGTAAGTGAGTTAGATACGATTTTGTTAGTTTCGTTTTTTTTCCCCAAAAGCCCAGGTCGAGCGGCCTCCCGGTGCGATTTCTAAGATTAAAGTGATTAAAGCTTCAAATCAAATGGTGCAATCAGTCCGTGCAATTGCCACTCTGTCATCATCCTCATCATAGGCAGTCCCTCGAAGCGAGGACGACCTGCTTCCATGCTAAAAAAAGAGATGCGTTCACAGGTGTTTCAATGAAGGACCTAATATTCCAGATCCCGAACTACATCTTGGAGGGTGGAAGATGCCTGTGCTTGGATTTTTTTTAAACGTATGGTGGCTGTTGCACACCAGCCACCATACGGGCTTGACAGAGCTAGGCCTTGGTCCAGTGGCAAGGATTACCCAAGATGACTGGAGACCAGCTCTGCTGTACGGACTGAACGCGCACATATATAGCAGTGTGGGCTGGCTCGTGCTGCCCCATGGCCCTCGCCTCTTCTGGGCCCCGGTCATTTCCTTCTACAAACTCTTGCCGCTCCTTCGCCCCTCCTGCTGTGCCTGCCCACACTGCAATCAGCGACCTGGCTTCACGCCGTCGCCCTCCTGCAGCTGCATGCGCTGCTCCCTGTAGTGGCATGCCGCCGCACACTGCTCCCTCCGATGGCCCCGGTCTGCTGATGGTCTTGGAGGCCGGGACCGTGCCGGGCTACCGCACGCTCCTCCCTCTGATGGCCCCGGCCTGCTCCATACTCCTACTCACAACATTTGGCCGGCATCGGGTCCCACACAGCAGTTGCAACAAGACACGCAGAGGCTGGGGATTCCAGTGGCCAGCATTGGGTCCCACACAGCAGCTGCAGTAAGACAGGAGAGGCTGGGGGCGAGGAGCTACTGCGCATGCGTGGACACTCCACTGCGCATGTGCAGACGTCTCGGCACTGTATTCAGCGCAGGACGTTGGCTCCAACTCCGACTCGACTGGCCACGTCGCGTGACCACAGGGAGGAGACCGGACAGCGGCCAAAGTGGGAAGGAAATTTTTCAGCGCAGTTCTGAATGGAGAAAAGCTGCGCATCTCCGGTAAGTGCGCCGAAAAACGGGCTGGGCCAAAATTGAGCCCCGTGTCCAATTCTGGATACCAAACTTTAGGAAGAATGTCATGCCCTTAGAGAGGGTGGAGAAGAGATTTACTAGAATGGTACCAGGGATGAAGGATTTCAGTTATGTGGAGAGACTGGAGAAGCCGTGGTTGTTCTCCTTGTAGCAGAGAAGGCTAAAAGGAGATTTGATAGAAGCATTCAAAATTATGAACAGTTTTGATAGAGTAAATAAGAAGAAACTGTTTGCAGTGGCAGAAGGATCAATAACCAGGGGACACAGATTTAAGGTGATTGGCAAAAGAACAAGAGGTGATATTAGAGGGGAAAATTACGCAGTGAGTTATGATAATCTGGAATGCACTGTCTAAAAGGTTGGTGGAAGCAGCTTCAATAGTAACTTTCAAAAGGGAACTAGATAAATACTTGAAGGGGAAAAATTTACAGGGCTATAGGGAAAGAGCGAGGGAGTGGAACCAATTGGAGCGCCCTACCAAAGAGCCCGCACAGACATAATGGGCTGAATGGCCTCCTTCTATGCTATACCATTCTATGATTCTATGTCAAATGTGATCATTTTATGGTCACTGTCATCTAGGGGTGTCACTACTTCTTTTGTTAGAATGCTATCTGGCTCATTTGTCACTAAATGTGAGTTACCTCTCATTGCATTTCTAAAGCACTGGAAGAGAAACCAATCTCTTGCCAATTCTCTTGTTTTCTATTGGTTCAATTACTAGATCTACTAAAGTGAAAGCAGACAGAGCAGAGAGAGATCCGGGAGATGAAAGAATGGTGTTTGCCTCACTGCACTACCAGTCCTCATCAGAAAGAGGAGATCTTCATCTATTGCATCTGGGCTGGATTTGAGTTCAACTATGAGAAGTAAAAGGTCAGTGTCCGGCTGTCTGTGCCACTATATTTTAATTGACAATGACTCCTGACAACAAAAAGTGATCCATTTATAATCTAATAAGCTGCAAGGCATGACTTGATAAGGATCCCAAAGTGAATGTCAGACCTCCAGTACCTGGCTTTGTGTCCAGTGTCCTAAGCTTCATCAGTTTCTTCACTTTTATTTGTTTTGGTAGATCACCTGAAAAACAAAATCACAATGAGATTGAATAAGCTGTGATTGCTGGAGCTTCACTTTATGCTTCAGAGAGGACTCAAGAAACTACCAAACACGGAGCTTATGCTTAAATGAGGTTAGATGGTAGACAATAACATAAAATAACAGGACAAACCTACTATATATAAAGGATAATAGTGGAAGGACAGCACACGTGGAACACAAGTGGTACAAGGCAGTTATAACATAACTCAACAGAACAGCTTGAGTGAGTTAGCAATAGCAATTAATCAAGAAATATTACTTTATACACCGTTCGTTGCTGTGCTCAAGTTGGCGGCCACGTTTCTGACATTACAACAGGGACTACATTTGAAAAGCACTTCATTGGCTGTTAGGTGCTTTAGGATGAACTGAGGTTGTGAAAGGTGCTATATAAATGCAAGTCTTTATTTCTAAAATTTTTTAATGGGGTTATATCATATTCATGACACATTTTGGGATTTTTTTCACCATTTTGCTACAGAAATAATTTGGAAAAAATTTGTATTCGAACATTGGGATTTTAAAAGTGTATTTACACAAGCTCAAACAAAACACTGAGACAAAAGGTTATTAAAATGCAAATAAGCTTTCCTTTCTCCCTCTTGTGCTTATCTAAGTTCCCCTTAAATATAACTATGCGATTAGCCTCAACTACTCCTTGTAGTAGCGAGTTCCGTATTCTTACCACTCTGAGTAAAGAAGTTTTTGCTGAATTCCCGATTGGATGTTTTGGGGACTATCTTATATTTATGGCCCCTAGTTTTGGTTTCCCCCTTCAAAGAATTCAATAAGGTTGGTCAAGCATGACCATCCCTTTTGAAATCCATGTAGACTATTCATTATATTTTTGGTTTCCAGATGTTTTGCTATTACATCTTTGAGTAACGATTCCATTATATTTCCTAATAACAAGCTAACTGGCCTATAGTTCTCTGTCCTTTCTTAAATATAGGAATAACATTGGCGGTGGATAAGCAATGGCAAACATTTAAAGATCACATGGATGAACTTCAGCAATTGTACATCCCTGCCTGGAGTAAAAATAAAACGAGGAAGTTGGCTCAACCATGGCTAACAAGGGAAATTAAGGATAGTGTTAAAACCAAGGAAGAGGCATATAAATTGGCTAGAAAAAGTAACACACCTGAGGACTGGGAGAAATTTAGAATTCAACAAAGGACACGAAGGGTTTAATTAAGAGGGGGAAAATAGAGTACGAGAGGAAGCTTGCAGGAAACATAAAAACTGACAGCAAAAGCTTTTATAAATATGTGAAGAGAAAAAGATTAGTGAAGACAAACGTAGGTCCCTTGCAGTCGGATTCAGGTGAATGGGGAATAAAGAAATGGCAGACCAATTGAACAAATACTTCGGTTCGGTCTTCACGAAGGAAGATACAAATAACCTTCCGGATGTCCTAGGGGACAGTGGGTCTAGTGAGGAGGAGGAACTGAAGGATATCCTTATTAGACGGGAAATTGTGTTCGGGAAATTGATGGGACTGAAGGCCGATAAATCCCCACGGCCTGATAGTCTGCATCCCAGAGTATTTAAGGAAGTTGCCCGAGAAATAGTGGATGCATTGGTGATCATTTTCCAACAGTCTATCAACTCTGGATCAGTTCCTATGGACTGGAGGGTAGGTAATGTAACACCACTTTTTAAAAAAGGAGGGAGAGAAAACGGGTAATTATAGACCGGTTAGCCTGACATCAGTAGTGGGGAAAATGTTGGAATCAATCATTAAGGATGAAATAGCAGCGCATTTGGAAAGCAGTGACAAGATCGGTCCAAGTTAGCATGGATTTATGAAAGGGAAATCATGCTTGACGAATCTTCTGGAATTTTTTGAGGATGTAACTAGCAGAGTGGACAAGGGAGAACCAGTGGATGTGGTGTATTTGGACTTTCAAAAGGCTTTTGGCAAGGTCCCGCACAAGAGATTGGTGTGCAAAATCAAAGCACATGGTATTGGGGGTAATGTACTGACGTGGATAGAAAACTGGTTGGCAGACAGGAAGCAGAGAGTCGGGATAAACGGGTCCTTTTCAGAATGGCAGACAGTGACTAGTGGAGTGCCACAGGGCTCAGTGCTGGGACCCCAGCTCTTTACAATATACATTAACGATTTTGATGAAGGAATTGAGTGTAATATCTCCAAGTTTGCAGATGACACGAAACTGGGTGGCGGTGTGAGCTTTGAGGAGGACGCTAAGAGGCTGCAGGGTGACTTGGACAGGTTAGGTGAGTGGGCAAATGCATGGCAGATGCAGTTTATTGTGGATAAATGTGAGGTTATCAATTTTGGGGGCAAAAACACGAAGGCAGAATATTATCTGAATGGCGGCAGATTAGGAAAAGGGGAGGTGCAACGAGACCTGGGTGTCATGGTTCATCAGTCATTGAAAGTTGGCACGTAGGTACAGCAGGCGGTGAAGAAGGCAAATAGTATGTTGGCCTTCATAGCTAGGGGATTTGAGTATAGGAGCAGGGAGGTCTTACTGCAGTTATACAGGGCCTTGGTGAGGCCTCACCTGGAATATTGTGTTCAGTTTTGGTCTCCCAATCGGAGGAAGGACGTTCTTGCTATTGAGGAAGTGCAGCGAAGGTTCACCAGACTGATTCCAGGGATGGCTGGACTGAAATATGAGGAGAGACTGGATCAACTGGGCCTTTATTCACTGGAGTTTAGAAGGATGAGAGGGGATCTCATAGAAACGTGTAAGATTCTGAAGGGACTGGACAGGTTAGATGCGGGAAGAATGTTCCCGATGTTGGGGAAGTCCAGAACCAGGGGACATAGTCTTAGGATAAGGGGTAGGCCATTTAGGATTGAGATGAGGAGAAACTTCTTCACTCAGAGTTGGTAACCTGTGGAATTCCCTGCCGCAGAGAGTTGTTGATGCCAGTTCATTGGATATATTCAAGAGGGAGTTAGATATGGTCCTTACGGCTAAAGAGATCAAGGGGTATGGAGAGAAAGCAGGAAAGGGGTACTAAGGGAATGATCAGCCATGATCTTATTGAATGGCGGTGCAGGTTCGAAGGGCCGAATGGCCTACTCCTGAACCTATTTTCTATGTTTCTATGTTAACATTAGCGGTCCACCACTAACTTCTTTTAATCTGTGCAATCCATCCGGACCTGTGGTTTTATCGTCTCCTGGTTTAATTAGTTTATCAATTATCTCCTCCCCTTTCTATCTTAAATGTCATTATATTTTTTTGCTATCTTCTTAAAACATGGTAAATGGAAAATAATGTGGAGAAATGTAAAACAAAAAAGCAGCGTATGTTTTAAACAGTGAGAGATTGGGAAATGTTGGTGTTCAGAGGGACTTGGGTATCTTTGAACACGAATCACTGAAACTTAACATGGAGGTACAGCAAGCAATTAAGAAAGCAAATGGTTTGTTGGCCTTGATTACAAGAGGATTTGCATATCAGAGTAAAGATGTCTTACTGCAATTATCAAGGGCTTTGGTGAGACCACACCTGGAGTATTGTGTCCAGTTTTAGTCTCCTTACCCAAGGAAGGATATACTTGCCATTTTAATAGGCAGTCCCTCGGAGTCGAGGAAGACTTGCTTCCACTTCTGAAGTGAGTTCTTTGGTGGCTGAACAGTCCAATACGAGAGCCACAGATTCTGTCACAGGTGGGACATAGTCATTGAGGGAAGGGGTGGGTGAGACTGGTTTGCCGCACACTCTTTCCGCTGGCTGCGCTTGATTTCTGCATGCTCTCGGCGTTGAGACTCGAGGTGCTCAGCGCCTTCTCGGATGCACTTCCTCCACTTAGGGCGGTCTTGGGACAGGGACTCCCAGGTGTCAGTGGGGATGTTACACTTTATCAGGGAGGCTTTGAAGGTGTCCTTGTAACGTTTCTGCTGCCCACCTTTGGCTCGTTTGCCGTGAAGGAGCTCCGAGTAGAGCACTTGCTTTGGGAGTCTCGTGTCTGGCATGCGAATTATGTGGCCTGCCTAGCGGAGCTGATCGAGTGTGATCAGTGCTTCAATGCTGGGGATGTTAGCCTGAATGAGGACGTTGGTGTTGGTGCGCCTGTACTCCCAGGGGATTTGTCGGATCTTGCGGAGACATCGTTGGTGATATTTCTCCAGCGTCTTGAGGCGTCTGCCGTACACGGTTCATGTCTCTGAGCCATAGAGGAGGGCGGGTATCACTACAGCCCTGTAGACCATGAGCTTGGTGACAGTTTGGAGGGCCTGGACTTCAAACACTCTTTTCCTCAGGCGACCGAAGGCTGCACTGGCACACTGGAGGAGGTGTTGGATCTCGTCATCGATGCCTGCTCTTGTTGCTAGGAGGCTCCAGAGATGTGGGAAGTGGTCCACGGTGTCCAGGGCCGCGCCATGGATCTTGATGACTGGGGGGCAGTGCTGTGCAGTGAGGACAGGCTGGTGGAGGACCTTTGTCTTACGGATGTTTAGCATAAGGCCCATGCTTTCGTACGCCTCAGTAAATACATCGACTATGTCCTCCTCTGTATGTGTGCAGACGCCGCGTCGTCTGCGTACTGTAGCTAAACAACAGAGGTTGGGGTGGTCTTGGACCTGGTCTGGAGACGGCGCAGGTTACCACTGGTTCTGTAGTTTAGTTCCACTCCAGCGGGGAGATTGTTGACTGTGAGGTGGAGCATGGCGGCAAGAAAAATTGAGAAGAGGGTTGGGGCGATACTTGCCATAGAGGGAGTGCAACAACAGTCCACCAGACTGATTCCTGGGATGGGGGATTGTCCTATGAGGAGAGATTAAGTAAACTAGGCCTATATTCTCTAGCGTTTAGAAGAATGAGAGGTGATCTCATTGAAACATACAAAATTCTTACAGGGCTTGACAGGGTAGATGCAGGGAGGATGTTTCCCCTGGCTGGAGAGTCTAACACCAGGGGGTCACAGTCTCAGAATAAGGGGTCGGCCATTTCTTCACTCAGAGGATGGTGAATCTTTGGAAGTCTCTACCCCAGAAAGCTGTGGATGCTCAGTTGTTGAGTATATTCAAGACAGAGGTCATAGATTTTTGGATATTAAGGGAATCAAGGGACCGAATGGCCTACCCCTGCTCCTATTTCTTATGTTATGTTCTAATGTCATGCCCATTGTCCACCCCGTGCTCACAGTCCAAGGCAATCCGAATCTCAATTATCCATTCATCTTACTATTTTAAAACCCAGACCATATCTCAGTTCAGTCTGAGAGTCTCTTAACTCAGAACTCTAACTTAGCTCCATGATAGATTTTAATCCGCAACCTCGGTTTTTCAGAGATTTTTTTTATATAAAAGGTATGGGTAGAACATATTTTGAACAATAAGCTCTTGTATGTTACAGAAAGTAAACATTCACATTTAAAAATGCACCAATGAGTAACAGGAAGCGACTTACCATGTGCATGAAATCATCAAATATAAGATGAAGTTTTGAGATTGGAACTCTGGATTCCACACACAGTGCAAGGGTGACCAGCTGAACTTGATTTTGGGACGTAAACCCTGCCCCTTCATTAGAATAGGCTTCCTGTACATGGAATACTTGCGCAAGGAGCGAGACCTGACAACGGGAAAGTGAGACCAGCCAACAGCGACGAAAATGCTGCACCTAGCTTTTAAAGGATGTTTCAGATTGGATCTGTTGTAGATATTTTCTTGATTAGACATCTCGAGTTTATGAACTACTATCTGCATTATAGGAACCACAGAACTATATGTTTTCTTATACTCATTGTTGGAACAGTCCAAAAACTGACCCCACTGCCCTCCTCTTTACCTAGAACCCTGCATCTTTCTCTGGCTCAAATGTTTATCTTATCTTCTCTGCATCAACTACTCTTTGTAGCAAAGAATTCTATACTCTAACAATTCTCCATTTAAAGAATTTTTCCTCATCACTGTCTCCCCGAACCAAAAAAAAAATCTTTCCCTATTCACTTCAGTAAAAACCTTCAGTATTTAAAAAAAAAAACCTCTTTCAAATCAACATCAGTGGAAATCGTGCCAGGTTCTTAAGTTTCTCTTCATTAAATATATCCTGATATCATCTGACTTGCATTTCCTGATTCTGCTATCGTTATATAAACAAACTACTTTTCTCATTAAAGGGGCAATAATTTGATGTTGTCACTATGATCTTTCAGAAGGCATTTGATAAGAAACAGCACAAAAATGAAAGCACATGGAATTTAAGGTAATGTGGTGACCCGAGTTAGTAACTGGTTGCGAGGAAGGAGTCCAACAGTAGGGTTAATGGGAACGTATTCTGATTGATGGGATGCGACAAGTGGTGCTCTCCGTGATCTGTTCTGGAGCCTCAGCTTTTCACCATATATATTAATGACTTAGATTAATGAATAGAGTGCGGTACATCTAAGTTTGCTGATGACACAGTAAGTAGTGTAGATGGGAGCAGAAAGTTAGAAGGGACATAGAAAAACAAAGTGAGTGGGCAAAATTGTGGCAGATGGAGTTCAATGTGGGGATGCGAGGTCATTTGCATTGGATTTGAGAATATAAATTTTCTAAATGGCGAGAGACATGGGGCTCTGGAGGAGCAGAGAGATTTGGGTGTCCATGTATGCCAATCACTGAAAGCTAGTGCACAGGTACAAAAAGTAATCAAAAAGGCTAATGAAATGTTAGCCTATATCTCAAGTGGACTGGAATACAAAGGGGAGGAAATTATGCTTCAGTTGTACAGAGCCTTGGTCAGACCCCATCTGGAGTACTGCGTTCAGTTCTGGGCACTGTACCTCAGGAAGGATATATTGGTCTTGGTATAATGCAGATTCAATAAAATAATGCCAGTGCTTAAAGGGTTAAATTATGAAGACAGATTGCATAAACTTGGCTTGTATTCCTTGGAGTTGAAAAGGTTGAGGGGAGATCTAATCGATGTGTTTAAAATTATTGTGCAATATGATAGGGTAGATAGAGTGATATGAATTCCTCTGTTGTGGGAATCCAGAAAAAGGTGGCCTAACCTCAAAATAAATGCTAGACTGTTCAGGTGTGAAATCAGGAAGCACATTTTCACACAAAGGATAGTGGAAATCTGGAAATCTCTTCCGAAA